>NC_079200.1:60975618-61275618 GCF_029499605.1 Hyla sarda
AAAAGGCGCAAAATAACACACACTGCGCCAAAATAGCGCCTTTTGTACGGAGAAAAAAAGGTGTAAACTCGTTGATAAATGTCGGCCTGTATCTGCTGGACCCAGTTCATAACAGGACCGAAAGATGGAACCTGTATCATTTTGTGTCCTATGGTATCCTGGTAAATTTGTCACCCCAAAAAAACAAAACAAAAAAACACAGGATGTTTTAACAGGACACAAGCGCGTGAAACAGGCCTAAGAGACTTTTCACATTAGCTAATAGTTTATCGCTCAGGTCCCTTCAGCATTCTTTTACAAGTGGATTAGAGATTACTCGCCGTTTACAGCACGATTTAGTAGTTATCCAACTGAGCACAGAGTTCACACAAGGAAGGAAAAGATGGCAAATGTTCAGTGCAGGTTCTATGATGAGAATGCTTAACAATTCTATAACCATTCTAATATATGGCATTTCAACTTCCGACCATTGTCAAGATCTCTGCTTGGAGTCAGTGAATGATGACATTTATTGATATCAACTAGAGGTATAAACCCACCCTATGTCCATTAAACATGTGTCAGCAAGGTAAATTTTTAAGGCTCTATTCACATCATGTTTCATTGTCAACATACCGTATATACTCGAGTATAAGCCGAGTTTTTCAGCACGATTTTTCGTGCTGAAAACACCCCCCTCGGCTTATACTCGAGTGAACTCTCCGCCTGTCAATCCCTTCTCAGTGGTCTTCAACCTTCGGACCTCCAGATGTTGCAAAACTACAACTCCCAGCATGTAGTTTTGCAACAACGGTGCCTTGATGACGACGCACAGGGACGTTGCGCATGAACGTCCCTGTGCGTCATCGTCAAGGCAACATCACTAGTCCGGGGACGGGCCCGAAGAAGAGGCCAGCCCCCCCCCCCCCCCCCCCGGTGAAGATGGACAGCCCGGAACGACTATCCCTCCCCACCGGATGGTCCCTGCAGCATAGATGGCCTGGACCAGCTCACCCTTCCTTCCCACCGAGGGGGGTGAGTAGAAAACTAAAGGGGGGGGGCGTCTGGATGATGACGAAGGCCGCAGTGGTCTTCAACCTGCGGACCTCCAGATGTTTCAAAACTACAACTCCCAGCATGCCCGGACAGCCGATGGCTGTCCGGGCATGCTGGGAGTTGTAATTTTGCAACATCTGGAGGTCCGCAGGTTGAAGACCACTGGTGACAGGCGGTGATGATGACGGGGGTGATGATGACAGGCGGTGATGATGAAGGGGGCGGGATGACAGGCGGTGATGATGACGGGGGTGATGATGACAGGCGGTAATGATGAAGGGGGCGGGATGACAGGCGGTGATGATGAAGGGGGGATGATGACAGGCGGTGATGATGAAGGGGGGGTGATGACAGGGTGATGATGACGGGGGTGTTAATGACGGGGGTCTGGATGATGACAGTGGGGGATGATGACATGGGGGGGATAATGTATTTCCCACCCTAGGCTTATAGTCGAATCAATAACTTTTCCTGGGTTTTTGAGGTGAAATTAGGGGCCTTGGGTCGGCTTATACTCGAATATATACGGTACATCAAGATACCTTCAAAATGGTATTCTAACATATATGTTGCGGCCAGTTTTACAAACAAAGGTTTTGTTTGTAGGCCACATAAGTGTAGTAGACTAGCCAATAAAAATGTATGGTATAGATGGAAAAACCTTTCTGATGGTATCTCATGGTACAAAAGTGATGATGCCGCTAAATATTGTTGGGATGGCTGGGAGGTATATAGGCCTCATTTATCAACTGTGGGACACAAAACCAGGCTGTGTTGCCCATAGCAACCAATTACAGCGCAGCTTTCATTTTTTCAGAGCAGATTAAGAGATAAAAGCCGAGCTCTCATTGGTTGCCATGGGTGACTGGGCTTGGTTTAACTCACAAGGCCTTAGACTATTACCACCAGTTAAAAAAAATGTTTACGTTTTTAAATCAACTGGTGCCAGAAAGTTAGCCAGATTTGTAAATGACTCCCATTAAAAAATATTAATCCTTCCAGTAGTTATCAGCTGCTGTATACTACACATGAAGTTCTTTTCTTAATTTATTTTCTGTCTGACCACAGTGCTCTCTGCTGACACCTCTGTCCATGTTAGGAACTGTCCAGAGTAGGAGCAAATCCCCATAGCAAACCTATCCTGCCCTGGACAGTTCCTGACATGGACAGAGGTGTCATCAGAGAGCACTGTGATCAGACTGGAAAGGAAATTCAAAAAGAAAGGAACTTCCTATGGAGCATACAGCAGCTGATAAGTCCTGGAAGGATTAAGATTTTTTAAAAGAAGTTATTTACAAATCTGTTTAACTTTCTGGCACCAGTAAATTAAAAAAAATAATAATTGTTTTCCCCTTTTAAGTATTACACAAAGGAATCTACTATTGACATGGTACAGAACCTATCCTGCCCCCCAGCCAACCATCTTTAAAGCAACTACTGTCCCAGCCTTTAAAGCGGATATAGGCCTCATAGAGGCGACTAAGGTCCTATACAGATACAAAAATAGTGGCGGAGCAGCACACGAGGTATACGGAGATGTAGGAGGGTGCAAGCAGACAAAAGTCCGGTCCCAGGCACTGTAGACAAAAACCAAAAGGATTCTGCAGCACTCCCTAGTAGTGAAAAAAAGATGAGTATTTTATTCCATCAGAACAGTGCAACGTTTCGGTCACCAATTGCGGCCATTTTCAAGCATACAAATGTGGTATAGTGCCAGGTATAAATGGAGTGACCAATTAAGATGCAATTAATAATTAATAATTGTATCTTAATTGGTCACTCCATTTATACCTGGCACTATACCACATTTGTATGCTTGAAAATGGCCGCAATTGGCGACCGAAACGTTGCACTGTTCTAATGCCCTATACACCTATTCCGGTATATGAAAGTCATAGAGGGGTTTCCGTTCAAGCTTATAGAGCGCATACATAAAAATGTGTATCATATAAAATGCTCATTGGAACTTGTCTATATATTAAGAAATCTAACATGTGTATATATTAAGAAAATCCAGAACTAGTATATGAATGGCCTCAGTAAATACCCTCCCCAGTAGCGGGGGGGCAGAAAATAAATTTGCTAGTCTATAGGTTACAATGAAAGAATCGCTTCACCTACTTTCATAAATTTGGCAAAAGCGAGTCTTAACCCCGGCCAATCAATTTGCCAACACATCCTAATAACTGGTGAGTCTGCGCCTGGTACTACTCCTGTATAAGCATGTCAGGACACTACAGCCTGCTCTATCTGCACAATGACACTGTCCTGAGATATGTGATGGGGGATGGGACCCGAGCACACAATAAAACACAATTAAATGCTCCGTCCCCCTCCTCCAGCCCAGGCAGACGAGAGCAGTCCTCTACATTGGGGGCAATGGATGGGAAAAAGAAAGATTCCAGAAAGACCACCAACAAGTGCACGTCAACCTCTCCAGTCATAGTTCACAGGGGATTGAATAATGTGTTAGAGCTTTATGGGGTAAACAATTCACAAAAATGCAGAGACAAATAGTCAGATGTTTGCGTAGTGGTTAGCAGCAGAACGTTGGAAAACTACAACTCCTAACATGCATGTACAGACTGTGCCATTCTGGCTGTAGCAAGACTAAAAAATCTAGGATGCCCTGATAATCTTAGAACATGCTAGAAGTTTTGTAACAACTAGAGGACCACAAGATACAAACTAGGCTAAGCCTGGGTTCACACCACGTTTTCAGCCATACAGGACCGCATATGGCTGGGGGGAGCTAAAACCGGGTGCTCCTGTATCCCTGTCGTATGCCGCCCGTATGTAATTCATTTCAAACGTTGACTAATTTTTGCCCCGTATGCTGTTTTCCCACCGGACCTAAAACTGTAGTGGACCATGGTTTTAGGTCCGGTTAAAAACCGCATACGTTGCAAAAATGAGCCGACCGGAGTCAGCGTTTCACTCTGGCTCATTGAAATGCAGTCCCGTATGGCTGAAAACGTGGTGTGAACCCAGGCTAACAGAACATGCTGAAAGTCAAACCATCAGACCCCCATTGTAAACCATCCATGCCATGAAAAGCAGAATACGTATACATGTGTATTACTCTCTAAAGTCACTATACAGACCTGACCCAGATCCAAGGTGACATTGACTTCATTGTACTCCAGTCCCCGGGATAAGGGGGGACTCTGCCACCATCGCTCAGTCCCATCAATGGCGTTGGTGACGGGGTGAGACTTATCTCCGCTGCTGCCTAGGCAGATGTCACAGTATTGGCCCTGAGAACATAATAATGAGAGACATAAGATGACCACAATAAGGCTTGACCTTTATTAGGGACACTGATCAGCGGCTTCCAAGGACGACATTATAATCTGTGACAGTCCCACAGTTCTTGGCAATGCAATGAGTTTATTTACCCACATCGGAGGAAGCTAAACAGAAAACACCCTTAAGATTTACCTGTTTCTTAGAAAGCTAGGTGACCACCAATATGGCAGCCATTACAACCCCCTCAAGGGCTGTCATCCAGCTTTCCAGACCCATGTATGGCTTATCAAACTGCGTTTCGTCCACATCTGTTTATAACTGTGAGAAAGTTATAATGAAAATCCCAATGGTAGTAAGCTGCCTTTCCAAATTCATCAATATCAGGGGCAAGAGGGAGCATCGACAGATGTGCCATTCCGGAGTATGGAAAGCTGAATGAGAGTGACCACGGTAATTGTAATGGCTTCTACTGCTATACTTGTTGTCACCCAGCTTTCCCTGAAACAGATACAACTAAATAAAAGCTGATTGACATGACCATAGAGGATGTCACAAAGACTTTAACTGGTCAATGTTTTATTTAAAGGGCCACACTCTAAATATTTAAGGATTAAGGCCCCACTTTACATAATGGACTAATAGATGCTATGCCTATAGGCTTTGTACAGCTCGCACAGCAGGATCTGGCTGGCTCATTGTGGCACAGTCCTTCTTGCTGTGTCACGTAACTAGGTGGCATCTCAAGGTGGGGAGGTCATTTCACAGTTCAAAGATGCCGCCAGCCTTTCAGATAAGGAAAGATCTAAGGCCTTTCATAGGATGGTGACACACATAGCCTGGGCCCGGGCAGGACAGGGGCGTCACTAACCATAATGGCCACATTCTTACCTGTAAACGGAGAGGCTGGAATTCCAATAATGGAGGATGAAAAGATCAATCCAATTGGAAGTAGGGGGGGAGGGGGGATACTTATTTTCTTATAGCCACCAGGCAAGAAAATCACTGAGAGCAATCGGGCCATAGGAACACTTTCACCTCTCACTTCTACATGATCAGAAATAATCCTCTAACATGAAAAAGCATGACCAGAAGGACACGGTCCCACGTAACCTAAATGCAGCGTATTTTCCTAGCAAAATCAGCTGCAGAAAATATGCAGCAAAATATGCTGCGTCTACGCTATAAAAAAAGCATACAAATTTCCCAAACCGTCAAACATCCACGTAACTTTAGCTTTATATTCGTGTTATATCATATATATATATATATATATATATATATATATATAAATTTAAATTATTATTATACCCCCATTCAAATAATTTCTACCCAAAAAAATATATCACCTTTAAATGATGCCGCCTTAAAAAAAAAAGTGATAGTGCCATTAAATAATGCCACTAGAGATGAGCGAACTTACAGTAAATTCGATTCGTCACAAACTTCTCGGCTCGTCAGTTGATGTCTTATCCTGCATAAATTAGTTCAGCTTATTAGGCGCTCCCGTGGGCTGGAAAAGGTGGATACAGTCCTAGGAGACTCTTTCCTAGGACTGTATCCACCTTTTCCAGCCCACCGGAGCACCGGAAAGCTGAACTAATTTATGCAGGAAAAGTCATCAACTGCCGAGCTGAGAAGTTCGTGACGAATCAAATTTACTGTAAGTTCGCTCATCTCTAAATGCCACCTTAAATACAGTGTTTTCAGGGTTCCATCAAATAAAGGTGATCTCATTTTAAAGAAGTATCAGATAGATGTGTTATTATTAAGATAGAATTTTAAAAAACATTTTAAGGTGGCATTGTATAAAAGTGATATAAATAATGTGGCATCATGTAATAAAGATTTTTTAAGGTAGATTTTTTTTTAAGGGTGATATCATTTTGGGGTGGCAAAATATTAAAATGACATCATTTTGAAGGTGATCTTTTAAGGCGGCAGTTGGTAGTAACTTTTAAAGGGGTACTCCGGTGGAAATTATTTTCTTTTCAGAACACAGTGCTCTCTTGCTGACATTACTGGTGCCAGAAAGTTAAACAGATTTGTAAATGACTTCCATTAAAACATCTTAATCCTTCAAGTACTTATTAGCTGCTTAATACTACTGAGGAAATTCTTTTCTTTGTGGAACACTGCTGACATCTCTGTCCATTTTAAGAACTGTCCAGAGTAGGAGAAAATCCCCATAGCAAACATATGCTGCTCTGGACAGTTCCTAAAATAGACAGAGATGTCAGCAGAGAGCACTGTGCTCGTGATGTCATCAGAGACCTCTGTGTTCCAAAAAGAAAAGAATTTCCTCTGTAGTATTCAGCAGCTAATAAGTACTGGAAGGATTAAGATTTTTTTTTAATAGAAGTAATTTACAAATCTGTTTAACTTTCTGGCACCAGTAATGTCAGCAGAGAGCACTGTGTTCTGAAAAGAAAATAATTTCCTCTGTAGTATTCAGCAGCTGATAAGTACTGGAAGGATTAAGATTTTTTTTTAATAGAAGTAATTTACAAATCTGTTTAACTTTCTGGCACCAGTAATGTCAGCAGAGAGCACTGTGTTCTGAAAAGAAAATAATTTCCTCTGTAGTATTCAGCAGCTGATAAGTACTGGAAGGATTAAGATTTTTTTTAATAGAAGTAATTTACAAATCTGTTTAACTTTCTGGCACCAGTAATGTCAGCAGAGAGCACTGTGTTCTGAAAAGAAAATAATTTCCTCTGTAGTATTCAGCAGCTGATAAGTACTGGAAGGATTAAGATTTTTTATTAGGAGTAATTTACAAATCTGTTTAACTTTCTGGCACCAGTAATGTCAGCAGAGAGCACTGTGTTCTGAAAAGAAAATAATTTCCTCTGTAGTATTCAGCAGCTGATAAGTACTGGAAGGATTAAGATTTTTTATTAGGAGTAATTTACAAATCTGTTTAACTTTCTGGCACCAGTAATGTCAGCAGAGAGAACTGTGTTCTGAAAAGAAAATAATTTCCTCTGTAGTATTCAGCAGCTGATAAGTACTGGAAGGATTAAGATTTTTTTTAATAGAAGTAATTTACAAATCTGTTTAACTTTTTGGCACCAGTTGATTAATAAAAAATAAAAACCTATGATTTAAGGTGGAATCATAGTTTTTCTCCTCCAAGCAGAAGACTTTCCAGTAGGGCAGTGTTTCCCAACCAGGGTGCCTCCAGCTGTTGCAAAACTACAACTCCCAGCATGCCCGGACAGCCAAAGGCTGTCCGGGCGTGCTGGGAGTTGTAGATTTGCAACAGCTGGAGGCACCCTGGTTGGAAAACACTGCAGTAGGGACACAACTTCCAGTGCTCGGATCCTACATTGTTGCAGCCCTGGGATTCCCAACCCTCCCGCAGCTTATTGAATTGTTTTGGCCCGGTTGCTAAGCAAGTAATAAAAGAGTTAATGTCCCCGACTATAGAAAGTGTCCCGGGAGGAGGGGGGGCACTGGCTTCACATTGGCATCACATGTGCCCAGCACTGCTCTTATCTGCGGCTATGGTGGAAGTGACTAATACAAAGTAACAAATAGGTAAGGAAATGTGTTAACCCCGTGAGTGCCGGAGAAGGTTGCAGTACCTGGATGGTTTGGCTGGGATCCCCAGACACAGGTCCCCCCACCAGCTTGCAGTAGAGATCCTCCAGCGGTCTGCCTCCTTCTCCCTCCCCGCAGGTGGCAGTGGCGGAGATCTTGGTGCCCTCTGCCAGGTTGAAGTATGGTGGGTGCAGGCTGTAGCCATTGACTCCGTTAGCGGGCAGCTCCTGGGCACAGCTCGTCCTCCAGAGCAGGCAGCAGGACAGCAGCAGTAGGTGCGGCGGGCAGGGGTGTCTCCTGGGCACTGCCATCTCCCGGGACTGTGGGGGTAAGAGGCCGGTGCAGTGTGAGCTCCCGATCTCCCCCTAGCTCCAAACTAACACAACTGAGGATGATGCTGATGATGCTGCTGGGCTAGAGGTTGTCACAGGAGCAGGGGGGCGGGGGCAGCACTCAGACCTGCCCTGGAGAGAGGGACTGCCTGCACTGGGGTACACACCCAAACACTGGTAAGGGGGCAAGAATGGGCATCCCAGGAGAGATCAGGGGCAGACCTCTGCTGGGGGAAAAAAAAAATAGAAAAAACACTTTACTGATCACTATTAGTCACTAGTACAGAGCAGTTAGGAGGAGATGTTGGCAGTTGTAGTTCATCAGAGCAGGGGGCACCTACTATAACTGTAACCTGTGTTCCCCTATCTGTGGCTCTCCAGCTGTTGCAAAACAACAACTCCCAATAACACAATCCTGCAGCTGGCAGGTGCATCCCCAGTGTTCATCACATTGTGTTCCTCCAGTTGTTGCAAAACTACTACTCCCATCATGCCCATCATAAGGGTATGTTCACACTGCGGAATACCCGCGGAATTCCGTGTGCGGAATTCCGCGAGTAAAATTCCGCACAGTGAACGTTAGCATCTGTGTGAATGGGTCTTCCGCGAGACAATTCCGCCGCTGAAATTTTTCCGCGCAAAGAAAGAACATGTTCATTGTTTGTGTGGAAGTCCGCAGGCACTGCATAGCCATCAATGGCGACACTACAGAACTGTAGCTGAATCTCCACTCGCGGAATTCAGCGAACGGAGATTCAGCCTGGCAGCGGCGGTAGGCCGCTGCCAGGCTGAATCTCCGTTCGCTGAATTCCGCGAGCGGAGATTCAGCTACAGTTCTGCAGTGTGAACATACCCTAACACAGGCCTGTAATCGCAGATTAATCAAAACTGGCTTTTCGCATCTGTAAATGTATCCCATATCCATAGGATAACTATGTAATTGTGGGGTTGGGACCTTTGGGGCCCCTACTATCTTGAGAATGGGGACCAGAGTCTTACGTTATGGAGTGGAGGGTGGAGCGAACAGGTCCCTATTCACAGACACGGATCCACAGAATAAGGGATAACTATCTGATTGTGGGGGGTGTGACTGTTGGGGCCCCTTGCGATCTTGACAACAGTCTCCCGTTAAAATGGAGTGGCGGATGGGTCCCTGTTCTTAAATGGGCACTGTCCGATTTAAAAACTTTTTATATGTTGTACATCTTGGCAAAATGTTAACCTTTCTAATATACTTCATAAGGAAATGTAATAAAATCATGGCTTTATCCAAGCTGAAGCACAGGCATGGAAAAAGTCCAGTAAGTGAGGGTGGGCAAGTACTCCTCTGTGCTCTCTCCTGTCTGATAGTACTCCTCTGTGCTCTCTCCTGTCTGATAGTACTCCTCTGTGCTCTCTCCTGTCTGATAGGACTCCTCTGTGCTCTCTCCTGTCTGATAGCGCTCCTCTGTGCTCTTTCCTGTCTGATAGGACTCCTCTGTGCTCTCTCCTGTCTGATAATACTCCTCTGTTCTTTCTCTTGTCTGATAGGACTCCTCTGTGCTCTCTCCTGTCTGATGGCACTCCTCTGTGTTCTCTCCTGTCTGATAGTACTCCTCTGTGCTCTCTCATGTCTGATATCACTCCACTGTGCTCTCTCCTGTCTGATAGCACTCCTCTGTTCTTTTTCCTGTCTGATAGCACTCTTCTGTGCACTCTCCTGATAGCACTCCTCTGTGCACTCTCCTGTCTGATAGCACTCCTCTGTGCACTCTCCTGTCTGATAGTACTCCTATGTGCGCTCTCCTGTCTGATAGCACTCCTCTGTGCTCTCTCCTGTCTGATAGCACTCTTTTGTGCTCTCTCCTGTCTGATAGTACTCCTCTGTTCTTTCCCATGTCTGAAATGACTCCTCTGTGCTCTTTCCTGTCTGATAGCACTCCTTTGTGCACTCTCCTGTCTGATATTACTCCTCTGTGCTCTCTACTGTCTGATTGTCTGATAGGACTCCTCTGTGCTCTCTCCTATCCACAGAGGAGTACTATCAGACAGGAGAGAGCACACAGAGGAATGCTATCAGACAGGAGAGAGCACAGAGGAGTGCTATCAGACAGGAGAGAGCACAGAGAAGTACTCTCAGACAAGAGGGAGCATAGAGGAGTCTTATCAGACAGGAGAGAGCACAGAGGAGTCCTATCAGACAGGAGAGAGCACAGAGGAGTCCTATCAGACAGGAGAAAGCACAGAGGAGCGCTATCAGACAGGAGAGAGCACAGAGGAGTGATATCAGACAAGATAGAGCACAGAGGAGCCCTATTAGACAGGAGAGAGCACAGAGGAGTGCTATCAGACAGGAGAGAGCACAGAGGAATCCTATCAGACAGGAGAGAGCACAGATGAGTGCTATTAGACAGGAGAGAGCACAGAGGAGTACTGTCAGACAGGATAGGGCACAGAGGAGTCCTAACAGACAGGAGAGAGCACAGATGAGTGCTATCAGACAGGAGAGAGCACAGAGGAGTACTATCAGACAGGAGAGAGCACAGAGGAGTACTATCACACAGGAGAGAGCACAGAGGAGTGCTATCACACAGGAGAGAGCACAGAGGAGTACTGACAGGAGAAAGCACAGAGGAGTCCTATCAGAAAGGAGAGAGCACAGAGGAGTCCTATCAGACAGGAGAGAGCACAGAGGAATCCTATCAGACAGGACAGAGCACAGAGGAGCCCTATCCGACAGGAGAGAGCACAGAGGAGTGCTATCAGACAGGAGAGAGCACAGAGGAGTACTATCAGACAGGAGAGAGCAAAGAGGAGTCCTATAAGAAAGGAGAGAGCACAGAGGAGTCCTATCAGACAGGAGAGAGCACAGAGGAGTCCTGTCAGACAGGAGAGAGCACAGAGGAGTACTATCAGACAGGAAAGCGCACAGAGGAGTACTATCAGACAGGAGAGAGCACAGAGGAGTGCTATCAGGCAAGAGAGAGCACAGAGGAGTACTATCAGACAGGAGAGAGCACAGAGGAGTACTGTCACACAGGAGAGAGCACAGAGGAGTGCTATCAGACAGGAGAGAGCACAGAGGAGTACTGACAGGAGAGAGCACAGAGGAGTCCTATCAGAAAGGAGAGAGCACAGAGGAGTGCTTTCAGACAGGAGAGAGCACAGAGAAATTCTATCAGACAGGACAGAGCGCAGAGGAGTCCTATCAGAAAGGAGAGAGCGCAGAGGAGCCCTATCAGACAGGAGAGAGCACAAAGGAGTGCTATCAGACAGGAGAGAGCACAGAGGAGTACTATCAGACAGGAGAGAGCACAGAGGAGTCCTGTCAGACAGGAGAGAGCACAGAGGAGTACTATCAGAAAGGAGAGAGCACAGAGGAGTCCTATAAAAAAGGAGAGAGCACAGAGGAGTCCTATAAGAAAGGAGAGAGCACAGAGGAGTCCTATAAGAAAGGAGAGAGCACAGAGTAGTGCTATCAGAGAGGAGAGAGCACAGAGGAATGCTATCAGACAGGAGAAAGCACAGAGGAGTCCTATCCTGCAGGTGTATCCCCAGTCTTCATCAACCTGTGTTCCTCCAGTTGCAAAACTACTACTCCTATCATGCCCTTCACAACACAGGCCTGTAATCGCAGATTTATCAAAACTGGCTTTTCACATCTGTAAATGTATCCCATATCCATAGGATAACTATATAATTGTGGGGTTGTGACCTTTGGGGCCCCTTGATAATCGGGACCAGAGTCTTACGTTATGGAGCAGAGGGTGGAGCGAACAGGTCCCTATTCTTGAAATCTCAGGAGTCCCAATGATCACAACAGATATTTCTCATCCTGTGGATAGGGGAAAACATTACAGATGGGAAAACCCTGTGATTGGTTGCTATGAGCAAATAAGACCATTTTTGTCTCATACAGTTTTGATAAATTTGCGATTACAGCTGGTGAGAGAGATGTTGGTGAACACTGTCTTAGGGGATGCACCTGCAGGACTGTGTTTTGCACAGCATGATGAGAGTTGTTTTGCAACAGCGGAAGAGTCACAGACACGGATCCACAGAATAAGGGATAACTATCTGATTGTGGGGGGTGTGACTGTTGGGGCCCCTTGCGATCTTGACAACAGTCTCCCGTTAAAATGGAGTGGCGGATGGGTCCCTGTTCTTAAATGGGCACTGTCCGATTAAAAAACTTTTTATGATTTTGTAAGCCATGATTTCTATAAAAAGGAAATGACATCTTCTTATGAAGTATATTAGAAAGGTTAATGTTTTGCCAAGATGTACAACATATAAAAATTGTTTGTTTAACTTCAGACCCTTCCCGGATATATTCCGTCTTTCATTCTTTCTATTCACCTCTATATGGAACTCGCCAATCCCCTCCTTCCCCAGCTTCTATCTCTTCTTTTTTATCCTCTATATCTCTCCCTTCACTTTCTCCCTCTGCCAGAGACTCCCTTAACTTACCTGTCACATCCGAGGAGGTTGAGGCCACGATTTCCGATCTACGCCTGGGTAAGGCTCCAGGCCCATATGGTCTTTCTGCCCTATACTATAAGAAATTTGCCCCTATCCTAATTCCGCATATTGTTGATTATTGTAATAAATTATTGTCTGGTTCGCCTATTCCCCCTGAATTCCTGCAGGCATCATTGGTGGTCATCCCAAAGCCTAATAAAGATCCCCTGTTGCCCTCCAATTATAGACCCATATCCCTTATTAATCTAGATGCTAAGTTGTTCACGTCCATTCTTGCTCGGCAATTGAATAAACTATTACCCAATCTCATACATAATGACCAAGTTGGCTTCATCCCTGGCTGGCAGGCTCCCGACAATATACGAAAGGTTCTAAACATCATACAATGGGCCTCAGTTAAGAAAGTCCCTATTTCAATACTGGGTCTTGACATAGAGAAGGCTTTTGACACTGTCTCATGGCCATACTTGTTTGGAGTCCTGTCTGCCATGGGATTCGCCGGTTCCTTTGTGAAAGCGCTACAAGTGCTATACTCTAATCCGGTAGCTTATCTTAAACTACCATCGACCACCCCCACCCCAATCTTTATATCGCGGGGCACTCGCCAGGGGTGCCCACTCTCACCTGCCTTATTTGCACTGATTATGGAACCCTTGGTATGTTTCATCCGTACCCACCCTGACATTACTGGACCTACTATTGGATCTTCCCAGTATAAAGTTAATTTATTCGCTGATGACCTCCTACTCACCTTAACGAATCCGCTGTTGTCTCTCTCAAACTTTTTCCCACTATTAGACCGTTTCTCGACCATCTCGGGCCTGGTTGTTAACAAGTCCAAATCGGAGGTCCTCTTCTGTAACACTCCTCCTCGGATTTCTGACGCTATCTCTGCTAACTTTCATCTTCGTCGCTCTTCCTCTTTCCTTCCTTATCTTGGTATTTCTCTTCCTGCTTCCTTAGTAGATTTATATAAGTTAAATTATCCCCCCTCTATTTCGATCAATCAGAGCAGACCTAGCCAGAGCGAATCTCCCACACATCTCTTGGCTTGGACCAATCCATTCCGTGAAAATGGTAGTATTGCCTAAACTCTTGTACCTTTTCAGATCTTTACTCATTCCGATTAGGATGGCAGATCTTCAAAGATTGCAGAGGGAGGTCTTTGATTTCATATGGCGAGGCCTTAAATCTAGGATTCCCCGACGTATTATGTTTTACCATAAACGTATGGGAGGCCTCTCGGTTCCTCATTTTGTTTCTGAAAAGAAATGTAAAAAGAAAATAACTTTCTCTGTAGTATACAGCATCTGATAAGCACTGGAAGGATTAAGATTTTTTAAATAGAAGTAATTTACAAATCTGGTTAACGTTCTGGTACCAGTTGATTTAAAAATTTTTTTTATCGGAGTATGCCTCACTATGGGCAGACTGCCTGATTACAAGTTTGGAGACACCTGCGATGCTGACTGCATCTAAGTTTAACGTGTCCCTACAGTCAGATAATTTCTGTGAACACCTAATTTACTAAATGGGGTACCGGTCTACCCGGTTCCCTGCTGTATATAACTGTGCCATAGGAGACAAAGCTTCCCGCACCATCTCCACAGCAGAAGTCTCCAGCCCGAGACCCAGCACTGTAGAATCACATTACACTGAGTCTTATGCCGGAGACTGGTACTGTGGATACCGAGCAGGAAGATTCTTCTCCTATGGCATAGCTATATACAGTGGGGAATGGGGAGAACGGCGCCCCGTTCAGGCATTTAGGCTCAGATTTTAAAATGAAAGCCATTTTGAAAAATAACTGGTGCACAGTGCAGTCATTGTTCATACAAATGAAGTTGTCATTGGAGGTACCCTTTAAGTGCACACACTTGAATTTTCAGGTATTCAGAGATGCTAGACTCTAATGTTACACCATTGAGTGCAGTACAGTGGTCCCTCAGGTTACAATATTAATTGGATTGGTTCCAGGACGACCATTGTATGTTGAGACCATTGTATGTTGAGACCATAACTCAAAACAAAATGTCTTCAAAAAATAGGAATAAGTGAGGATTAAAGAAAAATAAGTAGATAACTAATATAGATAAAGCAAGTCCTTACATATAAAAATAATAAAGATCTGCTGGGAGCTGTAAATTACTGTCTATGTAGAGGACAGGAGCTTCTCCAGGGTCCTGTACAGTACACACAATGTCCTAAAAAAGTAAAATGGAGCTGCCTCCACCTGGAGCAGCTATCCCTGGCACAGGTAAAGAGCAGTACAGAACATGTAGTACTTCCCTGTACTGTAGGGGGGCGCTACCAGACAGCCAGCCAGTGCATACGGTTCAATATTACAGGGGTTTTAACTGTGAAACGTCCATTCTGATTGGTCGGTTCTTCCAGCCATTGACACGTTTCACAGATCTGGACTGTCTGTAGCATTGTATGTTGAGTCTGCTATCAAGTTACAATGGTCCAGAAAAGACCATTGTATGTTGAAAATATTGTGTGTTGGGGCCATTGTAAGTTGAGGGATCACTGTACTGTATAATAAGAAGTGCTACCCCTAGTGTTCACAATCCAGCATGAATACCTTTCTAAAAAGAACATTGTATGTTGAAAATATTGTATGTTGAGGCCATTGTAAGCTGTGGGATCACTGTATATTGAAGGGGTTATCCAGGAAAAAACTTTTTTTTATATATCAACTGTTCCAGAAAGTTAAACAGATTTCTAAATTACTTCTATTAAAAAATCTTAATCCTTTCAGTACTTATGAGCTTCTGAAGTTAAGGTTGTTCTTTTCTGTCTAACTGTTCTCTGATGACACGTGTCTCGGGAAACGCCCAGTTTAGAAGCAGATCCCCATAGCAAACCTCTTCTAAACTGGGCGGTTCCCGAGACACGTGTCATCGAAGATCACTTAGAAAGAAAAGAACAACCTTAACTTCAGAAGCTCAGAAGCACTGAAAGGATTAAGATTTTTTTTAATAGAAGTAATTTACAAATCTGTTTAACTTTCTGGAGCCAGTTGATATATATAAAAAAAAGTTTTTTCCTGGAATACCCCTTTAAGTGCTCCCCCTAGTGTTCACAATTCAGCATGAGTACCTTTTTTAACCCCTTAAGGACACATGACGTACTGGAACGTCATGTGTCCACTCCCGATCTATAATGCAGGGCCACGGCGTGGCCCCGCGTCATAGCGGGTCGGGCCCAGCCTCTAACAACGGCCGGGACCCGTGGCTAATAGCGCGTAGCATTGATCGCGGTGCCACGCGCTATTAACCCTTTAGACGCGGCGTTCAAAGTTGAATGCCGCGTCTAAAGTGAAACCGAAAGCATGCCAGTTAGCTCAGGGAGCTGTTCGGGATAGCCGCGGCAAAATCGCGGCATTCCGAACAGCTTACAGGACAGCGGGAGGGTCCCTACCTGCCTTCTCGCTGTCCGATCGCCGAATGACTGCTCAGTGCCTGAGATCCAGGCATGAGCAGTCATGCGGCAGAATCATCGATCACTGGTTTCTTATGAGAAACCAGTGATCAATGTAAAAGATCAGTGTGTGCAGTGTTATAGGTCCCTATGGGACCTATAACACTGCAAAAAAAAGTGAAAAAAAAGTGAATAAACATCATTTAACACCTCCCCTATTAAAAGTTTGAATCACCCCCCCCCCCTTTTCCCATAAAAAAAAACACAGTGTAAATAAAAATAAACATATATGGTATCGCCGCGTGCGGAAATGTCCGAATTATAAAAATATATTGTTAATTAAACCGCTTGGTCAATGGCGTGCGCGCAAAAAAATTCCAAAGTCCAAAATAGTGCATTTTTGGTCACTTTTTATATCATGAAAAAATGAATAAAAAGCGATCAATAAGTCCTATCAATGCAAAAATTGTACCGTTAAAAACTTCAGATCATGATCCCCCATACCGCCCCATACACGGAAAAATAAAAAAGTTATAGGGGTCAGAAATGACAATTTTAAACGTATACATTTTCCTGCATGAAGTTATGATTTTTTCCAGAAGTACGACAAAATCAAACCTATACAAGTAGGGTATCATTTTAACCGTATGGACCTACAGAATAAATATCAGGTGTCATTTTTACCGAAAAATGTACTACGTAGAAAGGGAAGCCCCCAAAAGTTACAAAATGGCGTTTTTTTTTTTTCAATTTTGTCTCACAATGATTTTTTTTCCGTTTCACCGTAGATTTTTGGGCACAATGACTGATGTCATTACAAAGTAGAATTGGTGGCACAAAAAATAAGCCATAATATGGATTTTTACGTGCAAAATTTAAAGAGTTATGATTTTTTAAAGGCAAGGAGCAAAAAACGAAAATGCAAAAACGGAAAAAACCCCGGTCCTTAAGGGGTTAAAAAGAACAAATACAGTATTTATAATAAATTCTGCATCATATCATAATTCAGGTACTTTATACTATACCCATGCACCCAGTCCCGAGGTGACGCGAGCAGGCGGCGGACGCGGACGTGTCAATAAGACACACTGAAGACATTGGGTGGAGGACAGGAAGGGAGTTTTTGCAGTAGAAAGTTAACAGTTATTTTTCCTGCTTTAACAATGGAGAACTAAGCGTCCACATGGGACATAATCAGCATTATAGGAGCAGGGGCAGCACCGGGAGACAAACTACTGCATACAGTCTACAGAAGTAGTGATACTGGTGAAGAAAGAGTCCGTCTCTATTCTGGAAGCAAGAAAAAGAAACACTAATAAAGCTGTTTTCATAAGGTTGATATTCTTTATTCTATGGAATGGCTTTTTTTTTTTTTTGCTTATTGTTGTCCCCTACTTAGTATACAACCCTGTGTGTACATTCATTTAACTACTATAATACTGCCCCTGTGTAGAAGAATATAACTACTACAACACTGCCCTTTCTGTACAAAAATATATCTACCATATTAAAAAGCCCCTATTTACAAGATTATAACTACTATAATACTGCCCCTCATGTACAAGAAAATAACTACTGTAATACTGCCACCTAAGTACAAGAATACTACTAATAGTACCCCAATGTACAAGAATAGTGTCTAGCACAGGAATATAATAACTATAATACTGCCCCCCAATATACAGTAATATAACTAATACTTCTTCCTATACACAATAATATAACTACTATAATAATGCCCTCTATAAACAAGAATATAACTACTTTAATAATGCCCACTATGTACCAGAATATAAGTGCTTTCCATTTCATCTTAAGGCAGCACATAAGGGTTAATAGCTCCTTTCAGTTCATCCTAGAACCACCCACCTAGCAAACAAGAGAATTAACAAGCCCCAGGCCAGGCCTGGCTATAACCATCCATCAGAACCTCATCCACTTGTGTTTTTTTCGGTCCTTCAGTTCTGGACAGGTGTAAGGTGTATATACCTTCCAAGCCCTCCAACTAATATCTGTATTTTTCCTTCCTATTTCTCTTAGATGGGGCCATTGGGAAGCCCTGGCCCCCTGAGCGCAGTCTCGGTAAACCTGCGGGGTCGCCAGACTTGGGGTACTGGCTCGTGGGACCCCTCTGCATGGCCATGACATGTTCTGGCCTTAAATGCAGCTAAATCGGCTGCTGCAGGGTTACTGTCCATCCCTCCACCCCCCTGTTTCCTGGTACTGGGTATGCCTGGGTTAGCCTAGGCCGTGCCCCCTGGAGAGCTGACCTGTTTACAGTGCAGCATAGGATCCCCTGCGGTCCTGGGGCCCCTGGTGATTAATTTCACTTGCTAGCGCGTCCATTGCGCTATGTGGCAGCGCGGTGCTGTGGCAGGGAGCTCCGGTGGAGGCAGCCATTAGATTCCGGCGTGGAGGTATGTCATTCGGACGCCGATGCAGGAGGATGGGAGTTCCAGGGGAAGCCCTGCATCAGAGCTCCGATCGTGGCGCCCACACCTGCAGTGCTGGTAAGCCGGATCGCGCGTTCTATAAGGTATGTGGGGACACACTGCGTATGCTGGGGTTACTTCAGGAGGGCTGTCTGCCAGCTAGTATCTGTATTAATGTACAAAGAGGGCATAATAATTATAGTCAATCTTAGTTTGCTCTTTTCATATACTAGGCTATTGCTGCGTTGCATATTGCTAGTCTGTCTATCTTATGCTGTATCTCTCCAGGTATCAGGTGCTGGAAGATAGAGGGATCGTCAGCTGTGCAGGCTGTGTGATTAGGCTCAGTCAGCCTCCCCCAGCAGCAGTGTGCAGAGCTGTAATACTGTAATACTCTATGGCAGGTTAAGTGAGTGATGTGGTATGATCGCTTTAACACTTAGTAAACTATGTATATTGTGATGATGGTTCTCACTATTTATACAGTGTACGTGGTGATGATGCCTTCCTACCCATATCACTCATATTTTAACCCCTTAAGGACTGAGCCCTTTTTCACCTTAACCCCTTAAGGACACATGACGTTCTCATACGTCTCCATTTCCGAGTCCTTAAGGACACATGACGTATTAGAACGTCATGTGTTTTACCGGCCCCCCGCAACCATCTGGAGCGGAGCCGGTCCCCGATGCCTGCTGAAATCGTTCAGCAGGCATCGGGGCATATCGCCCATGTCGGCGATGGCCGCAGATCGCTGGACAATTCAGTCCAGCGATCTGCGGCGGATTCCGGGTCAATCGGGTCTCCAGTGACCCGGTGACCCGGAATTATTGGCTGATCGGGGCCGTCAGAGACGGCCCCGAACAGCCAGAGCCAGCAGGGGTGAGGTGGCACTGGTGCCACCTCACGATCGCCCTGATTCGTCGGCCGGATTACCGGCCGACCAATCAGGGCGCCTGCTGCGGGTGTC
This sequence comes from Hyla sarda, assembly GCF_029499605.1. NCBI lineage: Eukaryota > Metazoa > Chordata > Amphibia > Anura > Hylidae > Hyla > Hyla sarda. The sequence goes on from NC_079200.1 coordinate 60,995,064, forward strand.
ACTCCCGCAACCCGCTCCGCCCCTCTTCCGGAGGACGTGAGCGGGTGCGGGACATGCACCCCGGGTGCTGGGGACCCCGATCCCCGGCGCCCCTGTTGGGATCGGGGCCCCAGGAGCAGCGGCGGCGGCGGAGACGACGAGGGACTGACCTGGTGCAGCGAGGATCGTTGGAGGTGAGTGACAGCCTCCTGCTGTTGCTTAGCAACAGCTCCCAGCATGCAAAAAGGGCATGCTGGGAGCTGTAGTTATGCAACAGCAGGAGGCAGACCACCACAACTCCCAGCATGCCCTTATGGGCATGCTGGGACTTGTAGTTTTGCAACAGCTGGAGGCACATTCTTTCTATGGAAAAGTGTACCTTCAGCTGTTGTAACTACAACTCCCAGCTTGCACAATCAGCTAAAGTGCATGCTGGGTGTTGTAGTGGTGCATCTGGTGGTTGCATAACTACAACTCCCAGCATGCCCGTTGGCTGTCGGTGACTGCTGAGAGTTGTAGTTTTGCAACAGCTGAAGGCACACTGAGTTAAGCAGCAAACCAGTGTGTCTCCAGCTGTTGCATAACTACAATCCCCAGCCAAAGTAGTATGCCTCCAGCTGTTGCATAACTACAACACCCAGCATGCCCTTCCGCTGTCCGTACATGCTGGGGGTCTATCAGTGCATGCTGGGAGTTGTAGCTTTTGCAACAGCTGAAGGCACACTGGTTGCAAAACACTGAGTTTGTTACCAAACTCGGTGTTTCACAACCAGTGTGCCTCCAGCGGTTGCAAAACTACAACTCCCAGCATGCACTGATAGACCGTACATGCTGGGAGTTGTAGTTTTGCAACAGCTGGATTCCCCCCCCCCCCCCCCCCCAATGTGAACGTACAGGGTACACTCACATGGGTGGAGGATTACAGTAAGTATCCGGCTGCAAGTTTGAGCTGCGTCAAATTTTCTGCCGTAGCTCAAACTGCCAGCGAGAAACTACTGTGAACCCCCGCCCGTGCGACTGTACCCTAAAAACACTACACTACCACACAATAAAATAAAAAGTAAAAAACACTACATATACACATACCCCTATACAACCCCCCTCCCCAATAAAAATGAAAAACATCTGGTACGCCACTGTTTCCAAAACGGAGCCTCCAGCTGTTGCAAAACAACTACTCCCAGTATTGCCAGATAGCCGTTGACTGTCCAGGCATGCTGGGAGTTTTATAACAGCTGGAGGCCCCCTGTTTGGGAATCACTGGCGTAGAATACCCCTATGTCCACCCCTATGCAAGTCCCTAATTTAGGCCTCAAATGCGCATGGCGCTCTCACTTTGGAGCCCTGTCGTATTTCAAGGCAACAGTTTAGGGCCACATATGGGGTATCACCGTACTCGGGAGAAATTGGGCTTCAAATTTTGGGGGGTATTTTCTGCTATTACCCTTTTAAAAAATGTAAAATTTTTGGGAAAACAAGCATTTTAGGTAAAAAAAATATATATTTTTTTACATATGCAAAAGTCGTGAAACACCTGTAGGGTATTAAGGTTCAAATTACCCCTTGTTACGTTCCCCGAGGGGTCTAGTTTCCAAAATGGTATGCCATGTGTTTTTTTTTTTTTTTGCTGTCCTGGCACCATAGGGGCTTCCTAAATGCGGCATGCCCCCAGAGCAAAATTTGCTTTCAAAAAGCCAAATGTGACTCCTTCTCTTCTGAGACCTGTAGTGCACCAGTAGAGCACTTTTCACCCCCATGCGAGGTGTTTTCTGTATCGGGAGAAATTGGGCTTCAAATTTTGGGGGGTATTTTCTGCTATTACCCTTTTTAAAAATGTTAAATTTTTGGGAAACCAAGCATTTTAGGTAAAAAAATATATATATTTTTTTTACATATGCAAAAGTCTTGAATCACCTGTAGGGTATTAAGGTTCACTTTACCCCTTGTTATGTTCCCTGAGGGGTCTAGTTTCCAAAATGGTATGCCATGTGTTTTTTTTTTTTGCTGTCCTGGCACCATAGGGGCTTCCTAAATGCGGCATGCCCCCCAAAAACCATTTGTCGCTCCTTCCCTTCTGAGCCCTCTACTGCGCCCGCCGAACAATTAACATAGACATATGAGGTATGTGCTTACTCGAGAGAAATTGGGTTTCAAATACAAGTTAAAAATTTTCTCCTTTTTATCCCTTGCAAAAATTCTAAAATTGGGTCTACAAGAACATGCGAGTGTAAAAAATTAAGATTTTGAATTTTCTCCTTCACTTTGCTGCTATTCCTGTGAAACACCTAAAGGGTTAATACACTTACTGAATGTTTTTTTGAATACTTTAGGGGGTGTAGTTTTTATAATGGGGTCTTTTATGGGATATTTCTAATATGAAGACCCTTCAAATCCACTTCAAAACTGAACTGGTCCCTGAAAAATAGTGAGTTTGAAAATTTTGTGAAAAATTTCAAAATTGCTACTGAACTTTGAAGCCCTATGGTGTCTTCCAAAAGTAAAAACTCATAAATTTTATGATGCAAACATAAAGTAGACATATTGTATATGTGAACCCCAAAAAAATATATTTTGAATATCCATTTTCCTTACAAGCAGAGAGCTTCAAAGTTAGAAAAATGCTAAATTTTCATCAAATTTTGGGATTTTTCACCAAGAAAGGATGCAAGTTACCATAAAATTTTACCACTAAGTTAAAGTAGAATATGTCACGAAAAAACAATCTCGGAATCAGAATGATAACTAAAAGCATTCCAGAGTTATTAATGTTTAAAGTGACAGTGGTCAGAATTGCAAAAAACGCTCCGGTCCTTAAGGTATAAAATGGCCTGGTCCTTAAGGGGTTAAGGACCAGAGCATTTTTTGAACATCTGACCACTGTCACTTTAAACATTAATAACTCTGGGATGCTTTTACTTATCATTCTGATTCCGAGATTGCTTTTTTGTGACATATTCTTCTTTAACATAGTGGTAAATTTTTGTGGTAACTTGCATCCTTTCTTGGTGAAAAATCCCCAAATTTGATGAAAAAATTTAAAATTTAGCATTTTTCTAATTTTGAAGCTCTCTGCTTGTAAGGAAAATGGATATTCAAATTAAATTTCTTTTTGGTTCACATATACAATATGTCTACTTTAAGTTTGCATCATAATATTTACATGTTTTTACTTTTGGAAGACACCAGAGGGCTTCAAAGTTCAGCAGCAATTTTCCAATTTTTCACAAAATTTTCAAATTCAATATTTTTCAGGGACCAGTTCAGTTTTGAAGTGGATTTGAAGGGTCTTCATATTAGAAATACCCCATAAATGACCCCATTATAAAAACTACACCCCCCAAAGTATTCAAAATGACATTCAGTCAGTGTTTTAACCCTTTAGGTGTTTCACAGGAATAGCAGCAAAGTGAAGGAGAAAATTCCAAATCTTCATTTTTTACACTCGCATGTTTTTGTAGACCCAATTTTTGAATTTTTGCAAGGGGTAAAAGGAGAAAATTTAAGTAAGCACATACCTCATATGTCGATGTAAAGTGTTCGACAGGTGCAGTAGAGGGCTCAGAAGGGAAGGAGCGACAAGGGGATTTTGGAGAGAAAATTTTTCTGAAATGGTTTTTGGGGCGCATGTCACCTTTAGGAAGCCCCTAGGGTGCCAAAACAGCAACAAACACATGGCATACCATTTTGGAAACTAGACCCCTTGAGGAACATAACAAGGAATTAAGTGAGCCTTAATACCCCACAGGTGTTTCATGACTTTTGCAAATGTAAAAAAAAAAAATAATTTTACCTAAAATGCTTGTTTTCCCAAAAATTTTACATTTTTTAAAAGGGTAATAGCAGAAAATACCCCCCAAAATATGAAGCCCAATTTCTCCCGATTCATAAAACACCCCATATAGGGGTGAAAAGTGCTCTGCTGGCGCACTACAGGTCTCAGAAGAAGATTAGTCACATTTTGCTTTTTGGAAGCAAATTTTGCTCTGGGGGCATGCCGAATTTAGGAAGCCCCCATGGTGCCAGGACAGCAAAAAAAAAAACACAAGGCATACCATATTGGAAACTAGACCCCTTGGGGAACTTAACAAGGGGTAAAGTGAACCTTAATACCCCACAGGGGTTTCACAACTTTTGCATATGTAAAAAAAAATATTTTACCTAAAATGCTTGGTTTCCCAAAAAATTTACATTTTTACAAAGGGTTAAAGCAGAAAATACCCCCCAAAATTTGAAGCCCAATTTCTCATGATTCAGAAAACACCCCAGATGGGGTTGAAAAGTGCTCTGCTGGCGCACTACAGGTCTCAGAAGAGAAGGAGTCACATTTGGCTTTTTTGAAGGAAATTTTGCTCTGGGGGCATGCCGCATTTAGGAAGCCCCTATGGTGCCAGGACAGCAAAAAAATACCCACATGGCATACCATTTTGGAAACTAGACCCCTCCAGGAACGTAACAGTGTTACAGTGAGTACTTACACCTCACAGGTTTTTTGAACAGTGGGCCGTAAAAGTGAAAAAATTTTTTTTTTTTTGCACTATATTGATAGTGTTACCCCAAATGTTTCATTTTCACATTGGGTAATAGGGCAAAAGGCCCCCAAAATTTGTAGAACAATTTTGTCTGAGAAAAAAAAAAACCATATGTGGATGTAAATTGCTCTGTGGACGCACTGCAATGCTCAGAATAGAAGGAGTGAAAATTTTGTTGAAATTGAAGTCGGGGGTCATGTTAAGGTTCAGTGACGACTTTGTTAATTTGATGGTTACACAGACGAATCTGTATGCCAAACAATTCGTCACCGCTAACCCGGGCTCATTTTTAGCTAGACCCAGCGGCTGGACTCCAGTCGATGCAGCCGAAATGAGGACCTTTTGGGGCCTTGCGCTGCATATGGGTCTAGTTAAAAAACCCAGTGTCAGGCAATATTGGAGTGGGGACATCCTTTACCAGACACCCCTCTACAGAATGGCCATGACACGTTCCCGGTTCGAGGCCATTCGGAGATGTTTGCATTATGCTGATAATGCGGCATGTCCTCCCCCCCCCCCCCGAACTGATCCCGCGTATGACCGCCGTATAAAATCAGGCCGGTCATCAATCACTACGGGGACAGATTTTGGGAGGCCTATGTCCCGGGCAGGAGGTTGCTATTGATGAGTCGCTCATCAGCTTCAAGGGGAGACTCAGCTTCCGGCAATACATCCCGACCAAGCAAGAGCGGTATGGCGTGAAGATGTATAAACTTTGCGAGAGTACCTCCGGGTACACTTGCAAGTTTATAGTGTATGAGGGACGAGATTCCCGTTTTGAACCCCCAGAATGTCCCCCCACTCTGGGTGTTAGCGGGAAAATCGTTTGGGGCCTTTTGCACCCATTGCTAGATAAAGGTTACCACCTTTACGTGGATAATTTTTATACTAGTATCCCTCTCTTTTCATCCCTCGCCGCCAGATCCACGGTCGCTTGTGGGACAGTCTGGAAGAATCAAAGAGGCCTTTCGCCCCATCCCCTACATGCTCCTATCCCCCGGGGTGAGTCCCGTGCCTTTTCCCATGAGAACCTGTTGTTGGTCCGGTATAAGGACAAGAGGGATGTCCTTATGCTCACCACTATTCATGGGAACGGCAGCACCCCTGTCCCTGTGCGAGGTACTGTGGGACCGGTCCTCAAGCCCGATTGTATTCTGCACTACAATCGGTATATCTTTCTGATCAAGTCCTCAAACCATATAATGCCATGCGGAAAACACGTGTATGGTATAAAAAGGTTGTGGTCTACATGGTACAGGTTGCCATGTACAACTCTTTTATACTGTACAAGTACGCTGGCAACACAGGGACATACCTGGAGTTTCAAGAGGTAGTTCTAAGGGCCCTCATCTTTGGTGACCGCCAAAGTGCGGGTCAGAGCATCTCTGGAACTTCAGTGCCCCGGATCTTCCCCGGCCAACACTTTCCAGGTGAGATCCCCCACACTGGAAAGAAGGGACAATCTCAGAAAAAATGCAGAGTGTGTCACAAGAGGGGGAATCGGAAGGACACCACCTATCAATGTGACACTTGCCCCGATCATCTGGGCCTCTGCGTTAAAAACTGCTTCAGGGAGTATCGCACTTCCATGGAGTACTAAATTTTGAATCCTTTTCCCTGATTTTAATTCCCCAGAATTCGGCTCCAATGTACCAGTCCAGGGTACATTGTCTTCCAAATTTTATATCAAAATACCTTACCCCCCAAAAATACTGACTCATCCGCCGAAAACGCTCTGCGGGCCATTTCCCGACTCTAATGGGGATACGGGTGTGTGTGTGTGGGGGGGGGGGGGGGGGGAAACTATGTGTATGTGCTGTGTGTGGTGTGGTGCGAGACTACCTCCATAACCCGCCCTAACCTAACTAAACTAACTCGCCCTAACAGAAAAAAATATAAAATAAAAAGGGGACTTTAAAAAAAAAAAAAATTTTTTTTAAAAAGGGGACTTCTAGCGCAAAAAAGCCCTGCACCAAAAAAAAAGTGTTTATCTAATCAGTGGTGTGCGCACTGATTAGCGCTTGTGGTGGCAGGGGGCGCAGAAGTCAGTGGGGGGTCCGGCCACTCAGCCCAGAACAGTGGCTGGTGGCTTGTTCACAGACCCCCACACAAAAAAACCCCCGAAAAATAAAATAAAAAAAACGCTTTACCCCGAAAAAATATGCATTCACCTGAACCCCAAAAAACGCTGACCAGTGATAAATCACTGACAGCGGTGGGACAGGCTGCACACACAGGTACGGTCCGTCCACACAGTACACGCCTGCTACTGGTGGCACGGAACGCCTATGGGTGCAAAAAAAAACGTGTTAACCGGAAAAAGTGCCTTTACCACACAAAAAAAAACGCTGATCAGTGATAAATCACTGACAGCGGTGAGGCACGCCGCACACACACAGGTACGGTCCGGCCACACAGTACACGCCTGCTACTGGTGGCACGGACCGCCCATGGGTGCAAAAAAACGCTAGAAAACGCGAAAAAAGCGCCGGCACCACAAAAAAAAAACGCTTATCAGTACTACAGGACTGATCGTCGGCGGGTGGGCTTTAACAAACGGTGGCGGACCGCTCTTTTATAGCTAAGAAGCACACACACTTAGGGGAAAAAAAAAAAAAAAGATCTGCGGCAAAAAAAAAACGCTCGCAGCAGGGCCGGGGTCACGCAGCTAAAGGTGCTACGGACCCCCGGACACCCACTGATGTACGCTGAAAAAAAAAAAGGGGGGCACTTTTTTTTTGCTGAGGGGATAGTGGGCAGCATGGAGCTCCGTCCTGCTCGCCAGATCTCTGTGAAATGGCGGGCAGAACGGAGCAACATGCTCCTAGCCCCCACCATCCCCTCCCATTACTATGTGATTGGTGTGGCCACTTTGGCCACCCAATCACAACTGTACTGAGGGGGGTGGCCACAATGCCAGCCCCCAGTACAGTACGGATGGTGATTGGTGGTGTATACTACACCACCAGTCACCATCTATATCCGGGTCACAGGGTCACACGTGACCCTGATGACCCGGAACCGCTGCAGAACGCCGGTAAGTAGTCCCCGGCGCCCTGCAGCGATCGCCGGGATGTCTGCCGGGATGTCTGCTGTTTGAAATCAGCAGACATCGGGCTCCAATCCCCGCCCGGCGAGCGGCGGGGAACGGAATCGCAGCACATCGCTCATCTGAATTGACGAGCGGTGCGCTGCGATCGCCTAGGCGATATGCCGGGATGCCTGCTGAACGATTTCAGAAGGCATCCGGCTCCCCTCCGGCTAGTGGTGGGGGCCGGGAATGCGCAGGGCGTATCCATGTGTGTCCTTAAGGACTTGGAAACGGGGGCGTATGGATACGCCCTGTGTCCTTAAAGGGTTAAAATCCCTGCCCATGTTTATTGCTGTTATAGTGTGTAATGCTGCGCTTACTAAAACACTATTTTCTGTTTTTTCTGAGCGGTTACCTCACATGAGATTATGCGTATTGGTGACTATGCGGGTTATGTCTTTCAGCTTATACTATTTGCTGTCTGTACAGATCACAGATGTCCAGTTGCTCCCTGGTTGACCCGGATATATATATATATATATATATATATATATATATATATATATATATAGTACAGAACAAAAGTTTGGACGCACCTTCTCATTCAAAGTTTTCTTTATGTTCATGACTATGAAAATTGTAGATTCACACTGAAGGCATCAAAACTATGAATTAACACATGTGGAAATATATACATAACAAACAAGTGTGAAACAGCTGAAAATATGTCATATTCTAGGTTCTAGCCACCTTTTGCTTTGATTGCGGCTTTACACACTTTTGGTATTCTCTTGATGAGCTTCAAGAGGTAGTCGCCTGAAATGGTCTTCCAACAGTCTTGAAGGAGTTCCCAGAGATGCTTAGCACTTGTTGGCCCTTTTTGCCTTCACTCTGCAGTCCAGCTCACCCCAAACCATCTCGATTGGGTTCAGGTCCGGTGACTGTGAGGGCCAGGTCATCTGGTGCAGCACCCCATCACTCTCCTTCTTGGTCAAATAGCCCTTACACAGCCTGGAGGTGTTTGGGGTCATTGCCCTGTTGAAAAATAAATGATGGTCCAACTAAACGCAAACCGTATGGAATAGCATGCAGCTGCAAGATGCTGTGGTAGCCATGCTGGTTCAATATGCCTTCAATTTTTTATAAATCCCCAACAGTGTCACCAGCAAAGCCCCCCCACACCATCACACCTCCTCCTCCCCACCAGCACACCTGTGAAGTGAAAACCATTTCAGGTGACTACCTCTTGAAGCTCAACAAGAGAATGCCAAGAGTGTGCAAAGCAGTAATCAAAGCAAAAAGGTGGCTACTTTGGAGAACCTAGAATATGACATATTTTCAGTTGTTTCACACTTTTTTGTTATTTATATAATTCCACGTGTGTTAATTCATAGTTTTGATGCCTTCAGTGTGAATCTACAATTTTCATAGTCATGAAAATAAAGAAAACTCTGAATGAGAAGGTGTGTCCAAACTTTTGGTCTGTACTGTACATGCTGTATACTCACCTTATACTGTATACATAACCCTGTCAGTAAGTGATGCTGTATACTCCTTATACTGTATACTGATATATAATCCTGTCAGTAAGTGATGCTGTATGCTCACATTATACTGTGTTTCTATGTTTTCTATACATTTTAAAGACTATATGTTTTCTATTATAGTCTTGTCAGTAGTGATGTTCTCACTATATACTGATATGTTCTCTATACATTACTATATAGGCCTGTCAGTAGTGATGTTCTCACTATATACTGATATGTTCTCTATACATTTCTATATAGGCCTGTCAGTAGTGAGGCCCTGCTCACTGTATACTGATGTCTTCTATACATTTCTATATAGGCCTGTCAGTAGTGATGTTGTACTCACTGTATACTGATGTTTTCTATACATTTCTATATAGGCCTGTCAGTAGTGAGGCCCTGCTCACTGTATACTGATGTTTTCTATACATTTCTATATAGGCCTGTCAGTAGTGATGTTGTACTCACTGTATACTGATGTCTTCTATACATTTCTATATAGGCCTGTCAGTAGTGAGGCCCTGCTCACTGTATACTGATGTTTTCTCTACATTTCTATATAGGCCTGTCAGTAGTGATGTTGTACTCACTATATACTGATGTTTTCTATACATTTCTATATAGGCCTGTCAGTAGTGCAGCCCTGCTCACTGTATACTGATGTCTTCTATACATTTCTATATAGGCCTGTCAGTAGCGATGATGTGCTCACTGTATACTGATGTCTTCTATACATTTCTATATAGGCCTGTCAGTAGTGAAGCCCTGCTCACTGTATACTGATGTCTTCTATACATTTCTATATAGTCCTGTCAGTAGTGATGTTGTACTCACTGTATACTGATGTCTTCTATACATTTCTATATAGGCCTGTCAGTAGTGATGTTGTACTCACTGTATACTGATGTTCTCTATACATTACTATATAGGCCTGTCAGTAGTGATGTTGTACTCACTGTATACTGATGTTTTCTATACATTTCTATATAGTCCTGTCAGTAGTAAGTCCCTGCTAACTGTATACTGATATGTTTTCTATACATTTCTATATATGCCTGTCAGTAGTTAGGCCTGCTCACTGGATACTGATATGTTTTCTATATAGTCCTGTCAGTAGTGAGGCCCTGCTCACTATATACTGATATATGTTCTCTATACATTTATAGATAGCCCTGTCAGTAGTGATGTTGTACTCGCTGTATACTGATGTTCTCTATACTATATACTGATGTTTTCTATACATTTTCTATATAGGCCTGTAAGTAGTGCAGCCATGCTCACTATGGGGGAGATTTATAAAAACCTGTCCAGAGGAAAAGTTGCCCAGTTGCCCTTAGCAACTAATCAGCTTGCTTCTTTCATTTTAAACAAGGCCTCTGGAAAATGAAAGAAGCGATCTGATTGGTTGCTATGGGCAACTGGGCAACTTTTCCTCTGGACAGGTTTTTATAAATCCCACCCTATATGCTGATATGTTTTCTATACATTACTATATAGTCCTGTCAGTAGTGATGTTGTACTCACTGTATACTGATGTCTTCTATACATTTCTATATAGTCCTGTCAGTAGTGAAGCCCTGCTCACTGTATACTGATGTTTTCTATACATTTCTATATAGTCCTGTCAGTAGTGATGTTGTACTCACTGTATACTGATGTTTTCTATACATTTCTATATAGTCCTGTCAGTAGTGAAGCCCTGCTCACTGTATACTGATGTCTTCTATACATTTCTATATAGGCCTGTCAGTAGTGAAGCCCTGCTCACTGTATACTGATGTCTTCTATACATTTCTATATAGTCCTGTCAGTAGTGAAGCTCTGCTCACTGTATACTGATGTATTCTATACATTTCTATATAGTCCTGTCAGTAGTGATGTTGTACTCACTGTATACTGATGTTTTCTTGGAGGGGCAAGCTGTACATAACTAGCTTGCCCCCTGACTGGTGAGCAGTAAGGGGTTAAGAAATGTACAGGCAAGGTTTTTTAGCCCCCTCCCCCGCCTGTAAAACTTGCCAGTGGCTACAGTGGTATGTCCCATGGGTAGGGGGGAAGGAGTGCACCAATCAGGGGTTTAATAGTTTCCCGGGCTTTCAGGGGCCCTCCCCTGGGTATTTATAGCTGTGGTGCCTCCCTTCCCCCCTCAATCTGCCCAGGACCCGGAGTTTTGTCTGCCGGTTGGTATGTATCTGCCCCTTATATTATGGCCCGGATGGAGCAGGAGGGTGAGGGCTGGCATGCTCGTTTGTGGCTGAGCTGGCCTCCCCTCCTGTTGCACCCTGGCTGTTGCACCCTGGCGTTGGGTTCGGGAGGCTGGCGGACCTCTCACAGTCCCGCTCTCCTCCCCCCTGTCCTGCCCGTTCCTTTAATCCCCTTCCCTGTCCCGTTCCTTTCATCTCCTGCCCATTCCGTTAATCTCCTGCCCGTTCCGTTAATCTCCTGCCCGTTCCTTTAATCTCCTGCCCCTTCCTTTCATCCTTTTCCCTGCCCGTTCCTTCAGTCCTCTTACCTGGCCCGAGCCCCTTTCTCATGCGTGCTCCTTTTGAGCGCGCTTTGCCTCTTTCCCCCGTTACTGTCCCCTCCGCTGCGGTGGCGGCCCCCTGGGTGGCTGCTGCTGTTTTTTGCGGGCTTGCGCAAATGGACGTTTATTAACGTCCATTTGCGTGTCCCTAGCTATGCTGCGCGCTCACAAGTTGAGCGCGCATCATAGCCGCGGGGTCCCGGTTGCTATTAGCAACCAGGACCCATGCTAATGCCGGACATCGCCGATCGGGCAGATGTCCGGCATTACCTTTTTGGATGCGGCGATCAAAGTTGATCGCCGCATCTGAATGTATGTACGGGCGTCCCGGCTGCTCAGTCGGGCTGATCGGGACCATCGCGATTAATCGCGATGTCCCGATCAGCTGGAACGCAGCAGGAGGGTCACTTACCTGCCTCCTGCGCGTCCGCTCGTGGATTGATTGCTCCAAGCCTGAAATTCAGGCTTGAGCAATCAATCACCGATGACCCAGATCATTGCCATGTTAACACATGGCAAGTGATCTGTGTTAGGTACTGTGTGTGCAGTGTTGTGGCTCCCTATGGGAGCTATAGCATTGCGCGCGCACACACACACACACACACACACACACACACACACACACACACACACACACGAAGATCAATTTATCCCTTGCCATTAAACGTTGGATCACTACTCCCCCCCCCCCCCATACAAAAAAAATAAAAAAATAAAATAAAAAATAAAAAAAATGAATGTGTGTAAATAAATGAATAAATAAATACATATATAAATACATAAATAAAAAATTATAAATAATAAATTACAATGATATGACAAAGTACAAACTATGTAGATTTCAATGCACATACGCATGTGGTATCAAAGGCCACGTGCGTCAATGTCCGAACTATCAAGTTATATATCCTCATTTGATTGCACGGTTTGCGGTGTAAGCGCAAATTAATAATTACATATATATATTCTACAGTCCCATATAGCGTATTTTGGTCGCTTTTTATACGTATAAAAAAAAAAAATAAATAAATAAATAAAAAAATGAATAAATAATCACAACTCTAATTGACACGACAATGGTACCGCTGTAAACTTCAGATCACGGCGCATGGTTCTTGCAGCCACTGCACCCCAAACCCTCCATCACCTCTCCTCTGCTGCTGGTTTCCCGGCGCCATTCCGGGCGGCGGCAGAGTAACCGCAACCAGGTGGTCTCCAGCGTGCCTTGTCCCACGCCTGCGGTGGTGAAGTGGTTCCTCCATCTTTTGTGCCTTCTCCATCTTCTGGACTTAGTGAGCGTTCTGTTGCGGGGGGCAGTGGTGGCTCTATTTTCGTGCCTGCTCTTGGGGCTTTGGCAGGCCAGTTGTCTTCAGCTGGCTAGGTTGGGTTGGTGCCCTCTCCTTCCCCGGTTAGTGTGCTTATGGCTGTTCAGGGTAGTATCCGCCTTTTGTTCCTGTGTGTTTGGTGGGTTTGGGTCTCGGATATAGGTGTATGTCTATGTTGGTCTCTGGTTGTGAGTTGGGTACGTCTCTTCTTGACGGGGTGCTTTGGTGTGGTATCATTTTCTGCGGTGCTCACTTAGGTGAGTGGTCTTTTGGCCTTACGCTCTGGATGACCGGGTTTTGTGGACTTTGCTCCTGAGGCTTGTTCCTTATCCTGAATCGGTGGCACCCAGTTACGGTTTTGTTTCTTTTGGTTTTCTCCCCCCTTGGTTTGGTGTTTCTCTCTGTCACTAGTTGTAGTCCCTCTCCGCTGCTCTGTTTGTCCTAGTGTATTGTCTGATGTTTTCTCCTGTTTTGCTCCCGATCTCTGGTAGGCATGGGACTCCTGTATGTCGTGCTGGGTGCTTTAGCTGATGTGGCGGTGGGTAGGTTTTGCTTGGGTTTCAGTTTGTCTTTCCTTGTGGGTTCTTCTGTTTGTGGTGGTTTTTCCAGAGGGGGATTCTCCTGTGCTCTACGCTTGTTGGGATGTGGTTTGTTGTAGTCTTCCGCATGCCGTGTGGCGTTGGTCTGCAGTTTTCCTGTGTACGGGGAGTGTTTGCGTTTTCTCTGTTTTGGTTTCCTCGGGGCTCGCTAGGTGCCCCTGTTCCGGTCCTTGCTGGTTTACTGTATGTTCCGCATGGATTATGGTTCTGGGTGGAGTTTTTTCCTGCAGGTTGTCTCTGGCCACCGAGGGTGTCTGGTATTTTGTGCCCCCGCATATGTGCCCCTGGTACGCTATGGGCTGACATTTCGGTTGGTTGGGGTTTTTTCAGGAGTTGGGCAGTGGACTGGCCTGCTTTCAGTTCCCCATTGCAGCGCACGGGGAGCTCGCTCTGTTCTCTGTTGTGGCTGGTTGGGTCGGTTGTTGGTGTGGTGTTTGGTTTTCCAGTGGTGCTGCGGTGGGTTTCTGCCATGCTTGGGGTTTTGTTTGAGCTTTTCCCTTGGTGTTGGTTGTGGGACTTTGGGTGCTTGCTTCGGCAGCTCATGTTTTAGACTTGTAACGTTACTGTGTGGGTTGGCATGGCCCCTGTGCTTGGTTGCGCGCTACTTTTGTGATGCTTTTCTTCTTTTCTGGTGTGTGATTTGAGTGATCAGGGGGCGTGTTTTCTTCCTGTGCTCTGCCTGTTGCATCTAGTGCTTCGCTGTTTGGAGTTACGATTTCTTTCAGGGCTACGCTCCCTGGGGTCGGTATTGGGTGTTGACGTTTTGTCCCGTTTTCTCTGGCTGTAGTTCCGGAGGGTTGCTTGTGCGGCCGGCCCGTGGGTCCTTGGGGAGAGTGGTGTAATTCTTGGTCCGCTTTGGTGGCTCCTGCGGTTTGGTCGCACTCACGGTACGGCACTTGCGAGTGGTTAGTGTTGGTGTGGAGGCCGGGATGTCTACAGTCGAGGAGGGTCCCGGAGGTTCCAGAGGGTCTGTGGACGGCGGATAAAAACTTAAAAAAAAAAAAAAAAAATATTGGTTTCCATACCTGGAATGCCCCTTGATGTAACCTTATAAGGCTCTGATGTTTGATTTACTGTTTCGTTTTAATAGGATGTGATAACGGAAGTTATCTGCTGTGTCACCTCTCCTAGGAGTTTCGAGATTTGGGCAGTGTTTCTCAGTGTATCCAAATAACATTCTGAGTATGTGATGCTGGGATCTTCACCTGTTAATGTGAATCACATATAAAAAAAATAAAAAAATAAAAATAAAAAAATAAAAAAGTTGGTTGGCTTTCCCGCTGTGCTGCGATCCAGTGGGGTGCGGTTGGCGCACGGCACATGGCAGGGGGTGATTTTCTTTCTGCTTTGCAGGTGGTGTATACCTAGGGGCTGGGCCCACGAGTGGGTGGCCTTGCTGTCGGCGACCGGTTTTTTCATATCATTTTTGGGTCGCTTGGTGGCGGCTGCGGGTCGGGTTTTTGGTTGTCGTTTTTGCGTAATTTTTCTGATCCGAGATTTTGCGCTAGCTTTTTTCAGGGCTATGTGGATGGGGCACTTTTTCTTTCTCCTCGTCTCCTTCCATGGGACTTGGGTGTCCGTGTTTTTGGGTGCCTATTTTTTTTTTTTTTGCGTTTCATGGAAAAAGTTTAAAAAAAATAAAAAATAAATAAAAATAAATAAATAAATAAATAAATAAATAAATAAAAAGGCCCGTCGGTCCGAGACTGTTTAGGCGATCCGGGAGACGCAGCTCGTGCTCTATGAGGGTCCGTGCATGACTGTTTTGTGAGTTCGGGATTTGCTCTCTTTTTGTATCGGGGCCGGCGGAGGTGGATGGGGTTTCCGGAGAGGGTAGCGCTGCACGTGGGGCGCGGGCGTTCTGCATGTTATGTTGCTATTTTCGCCCAGTTTGATCTTTCCCATGTGTGTTTTTGTTTTAAGAGCGGCTTTCCGCAAGGTGGTGCGAGTGCTGCAGCACTCTTCGGTGTATGGGCGAGTCTGAGAGAGAAGTTCACACGGGTATTTAAAATCAAAAATAAAAAATTAAAATAAAAAAATAAATAAAAAATTAAAATAATGGTCCTGGTGGCAGGTACCTCGGATTTCCTGGAGAGGAAATGTGTTGAGCGGATTTCCTGGAGAGGAAATGTGTTGAGCGGATTTCCTGGAGAGGAAATGTGTTGAGCGGATTTCCTGGAGAGGAAATGTGTTGGGCGGATTTCCTGGAGAGGAAATGTTTTGGGTGTGCTGGGGGGCTGAGGTGGCCCCAGGTGTTGGCTATCCTGTTTCTCTTGGGTGGGGGTCGGAGCCCAGTGTAGGGCTAACTGGTCTCCTCCGTGGCGGTAAGAAGACGGTGAAAGCGGGGTCAACCCGGGGTAGACCTCCACACAGGACAGTGTGGCAGCACCTCTCGGGTTGGTAAGAAGCCAATCGGTGTCTTTGTTACAGTTAAATTGTTATTTATATAAGTAATTTTATAAATAAAGCTGTGGCCGATTCCCACCCACGGAAAAGTTAAATTGTTGTTGTGTCAGTTATTATTTAATTAATTATTGTAATAAGGGGGAGGGGTAGTTATAGCCTGCTAGGAGCTAATTGGGTCTCAACAGTCATACATTTCTATATAGTCCTGTCAGTAGTGAGGCCCTGCTCACTGTATACTGATGTCTTCTATACATTTCTATATAGGCCTGTCAGTAGTGAAGCCCTGCTCACTGTATACTGATGTCTTCTATACATTTCTATATAGTCCTGTCAGTAGTGAAGCCCTGCTCACTGTATACTGATGTATTCTATACATTTCTATATAGTCCTGTCAGTAGTGATGTTGTACTCACTGTATACTGATGTTTTCTATACATTTCTATATAGGCCTGTCAGTAGTGAGGCCCTGCTCACTGTATACTGATGTCTTCTATACATTTCTATATAGGCCTGTCAGTAGTGAGGCCCTGCTCACTGTATACTGATGTCTTCTATACATTTCTATATAGGCCTGTCAGTAGTGAGGCCCTGCTCACTGTATACTGATGTCTTCTATACATTTCTATATAGTCCTGTCAGTAGTGATGTTGTACTCACTGTATACTGATGTTTTCTATACATTTCTATATAGGCCTGTCAGTAGTGAGGCCCTGCTCACTGTATACTGATGTCTTCTATACATTTCTATATAGGCCTGTCAGTAGTGAGGCCCTGCTCACTGTATACTGATGTCTTCTATGCATTACTATATAGGCCTGTCAGTAGTGATGTTCTCACTATATACTGATATGTTCTCTATACATTTCTATATAGGCCTGTCAGTAGTGAGGCCCTGCTCACTGTATACTGATGTTTTCTATACATTTCTATATAGGCCTGTCAGTAGTGAAGCCCTGCTCACTGTATACTGATGTTTTCTATACATTTCTATATAGGCCTGTCAGTAGTGATGTTGTACTCACTATATACTGATGTTTTCTATACATTTCTATATAGGCCTGTCAGTAGTGCAGCCCTGCTCACTGTATACTGATGTCTTCTATACATTTCTATATAGGCCTGTCAGTAGTGAGGCCCTGCTCACTGTATACTGATGTCTTCTATACATTTCTATATAGTCCTGTCAGTAGCGATGATGTGCTCACTGTATACTGATGTCTTCTATGCATTACTATATAGGCCTGTCAGTAGTGATGTTCTCACTATATACTGATATGTTCTCTATACATTTCTATATAGGCCTGTCAGTAGTGATGTTCTCACTATATACTGATATGTTCTCTATACATTTCTATATAGGCCTGTCAGTAGTGAGGCCCTGCTCACTGTATACTGATGTTTTCTATACATTTCTATATAGGCCTGTCAGTAGTGAAGCCCTGCTCACTGTATACTGATGTTTTCTATACATTTCTATATAGGCCTGTCAGTAGTGATGTTGTACTCACTATATACTGATGTTTTCTATACATTTCTATATAGGCCTGTCAGTAGTGCAGCCCTGCTCACTGTATACTGATGTCTTCTATACATTTCTATATAGGCCTGTCAGTAGTGATGTTGTACTCACTATATACTGATGTTTTCTATACATTTCTATATAGGCCTGTCAGTAGTGCAGCCCTGCTCACTGTATACTGATGTCTTCTATACATTTCTATATAGGCCTGTCAGTAGCGATGATGTTCTCACTGTATACTGATGTCTTCTATACATTTCTATATAGGCCTGTCAGTAGTGAGGCCCTGCTCACTGTATACTGATGTCTTCTATACATTTCTATATAGTCCTGTCAGTAGCGATGATGTGCTCACTGTATACTGATGTCTTCTATACATTTCTATATAGGCCTGTCAGTAGTGAGGCCCTGCTCACTGTATACTGATGTTTTCTATACATTTCTATATAGTCCTGTCAGTAGTGATGTTGTACTCACTATATACTGATGTTCTCTATACATTACTATATAGGCCTGTCAGTAGTGATGTTGTACTCACTGTATACTGATGTTTTCTATACATTTCTATATAGGCCTGTCAGTAGTGATGTTGTACTCACTGTATACTGATGTTTTCTATACATTTCTATATAGTCCTGTCAGTAGTAAGTCCCTGCTCACTGTATACTGATGTCTTCTATACATTTCTATATAGGCCTGTCAGTAGTGAAGCCCTGCTCACTGTATACTGATGTCTTCTATACATTTCTATATAGGCCTGTCAGTAGTGCAGCCCTGCTCACTGTATACTGATGTCTTCTATACATTTCTATATAGGCCTGTCAGTAGTGAAGTCCTGCTCACTGTATACTGATGTTTTCATGTACAAGGCTTTGCTGACATTTTTTCTTTGGAGTAGACACAAGATTGGGCAAAGCCAGACAGGTACATGAGATGGACCCCAGGTTCAAGTTAGAGTCCAAACATTGGGAGAATCCAGGTAAGACAGACTCTGCTATTACTTAACTATGTAAAGTCACTGGTGCCCTCAGATATCCAACTCTGCCACCGTGAGTAGTCCGGCTGAGCAGAGACATTGAGGACAAGGTACCTGGAGAAGAATTGTCTCCCACGTGTCATCACTCAGGTCTGTATCAGACGTCCTATGTGATTTCCCTTAAATGTGCTTAGAATCTCATCTGAGAATCAGCTCTGTTGTCTGATGGGTCAGTAGCATATGAGGATCCTAGAGTTCCTCCAAGGAAAGGAAGAGCTTGGCCTTTCCACAAGCTGCCAAATGGAAACCATCTTAGTCCGGGTGCTCTAAAGAGCGTAATTTCTTCTCCAAGAGCAAATGTTCTGCAAAAGGATAAAGGAATCAGGGAGAAGACTACCAAACCAAATCAGTTTGATGTCAGAAGGACAACCATGGTTGGTGCAAGACTTTCTGGATTCCTGTCAGCCAGAGGAAGGGTTGCAGGTGTTATGGACACCTATCTACATGTGCTCATACATCCATCCTCAGCAGATTATCAGAGTGGCCACCCAGTCAGGAAAAGGAGTGCTTCACTATTCTAGACCCTACCATTAGTATAATACTCCCAGGGTGGTAGAGCCATTGTGGTAGTGGCTGTTCTTCATCTTCAGGGGATCCATGTGGTGCCGTACCCGGGCACCTGACTCCTGCTGTTTTTTTCACTAAAGAAGTCACATTCTACAAACAGTCTGAGGGATTTCCAGGAGAATGCTCAGTCTGCCTGGACAGGAATCTCCATTCTTTTTCCTCCCCGCTAGGGCTGTCAGTCGCACACGCAGGAGTCTCAGAACGTGGCTCTCCAAAAGAAAATCTCCCAATAGGTTGTAGCTTGAGACCTACGGATGCGGGTCTGCTCACAACAGATGCCTCTGAATCAGGTTAAGGAGCTTACATGTTACATAGTTAGTACGGTTGAAAAAAGACATACGTCCAGCAAGTTCAACCAGGGAATTGAAGGGTAGGGGTGTTTGATCTTTGAGTCCAGAGGAGCTGGACACAGGAAGAATATCAGATATTAGCCAAACTGAGGAAAATAGGGCCAGTGAACTTGGCTATTTTGGCTACTCTTTAGCCCTGTGCCCAGTATCCCAGCGGTCACATAAAGGGCACTCTGAATGTCCAGGCAGATCAGAAAACAGGACTATTCTATGGTCAAGCAGAGGGCCCTCACTGAAGTATACTTCTGCCATATAGTCAGCAGGAGAGGTCTACCTGATTACGACATGAGGGCGACCATAGAAAACTGGAGGGTTGCTAAATTTGCTTCTCTGAATTGCAGAGACCAACCAGACATCTTGGATGCACTGACAATATTGTAGCAAGGCCTCTACATCTATCTATTCCAGCCTCCAGTCATAAGGAAGATCCTGATGGACAAGCCAGACGTGATCCTGATAGCCCCATACTGGCCAAGATGGGTTTTGTTTCCCTCTAATTGTCAAGGAACAATTAAAGGAAACTTCCTCCCCACAGGGACCTGCTGACACAGAATGGGTCCTTCATCCACAGCCGGAGCGGTTTCCTTTGGTTGTGTGGAGTTTGAGAAGGATAGATTCCATATGATGGGTTTATCGGAGGAGGTAATATCTACTTGTCTTTCAGCCGAAAGAGAATCCTTAAATGCGCTCTACTCGACACTCAAGTGAAAGTTCACGTTCTGGAGGAGGGTCTAGAAGAGGTTTGCAGACGTTTTGCATTTCCTCCAAGATGGATTTGAGAAAAGCCTGTGAGCGAATACATTGAGGGTCAATACATTGAGGGTCCATGCCACAATAAATTCCTTCACGGATAGCAGATTAGTGGTCATCCAGTCATCACTTGATTCTTCACATCACTGAGGCAACTCAGACCAGTCATATGTCTTCCTCAGACCAGTCATTTGTCTTCCTCAGACCAGTCATATGTCTTCCTCGGTGGTGGTGTCTAAGCCTCTGCAGTAAGTCAACCTGAAGTGATTGCACTACAAGGTCTTTCCTGATTGCGATAACATTCGCACTCATGTTGGGATAAAATACAAACTCTCTCCTCATGAGATCCCTTTATCAGGTTTGTACCAGAGGGAGTCCTGCTGAATGTGTCATCTGAGGCGACATCATCAGAGTATTCTCTTGCTGAAGTTCTTACTGGATCCACTGATGAGGAGGACAAGTTCTTCATCATCTGGATGGGTCTACAGCACTGACCTACTACCACAATAGAACCAAGACGTTGTGGGTGGAGGAGAATCGATTCCTACAGTTGCCGGTGTGATAAAGGGAAGAAAGGTGTCTAAAGCTACCTTGGTGGAATGGCTTAAGTCTATGATTCTGTGTAAGATCACAAGAGTTGAGCCACCAGATTCCATCATAGCTCAATCTACACTCTAGACAACCAAAACTGGGGTCCAACCTCTGGCACGGCGGTGCTCTATGCTGTGTTCAATTAAGTATCCCCCCTTTATGTTGCTATACAGCTCCCTTATGTGCTGCCTGAAGACAAAATGGAAAGGGAAAATTTGTACTTACCTTAATTTTACTTTCCATGAGTCTGAAGGCAGCACATACAAACTCTCCCTACTATATGTCATCTTTTTGTATCAGAACTGAGTCTATTCAATAACACAAGTGGATGAGGTTCTGATGGATGGTTATAGCCAGGCCTGGCCTGGGGCTTGTTAATTCTCTTAATTGTTTGCTAGGTGGGCGGTCCTAGGATGAACTGAAAGGAGCTATTAACCCTTATATGCTGCCTTCAGACTCATGGAAAGTAAAATTACGGTAAGTACAAATTTTCCCTATAATACTTCCTTCTATGTACAAGAATATTAGTGCTATAATAATGCCTTGTATATACTTAATATATTAATGTTTACTGTGTGCAAGAATATAAGTATAATACTGTTTCCAATGTACACAACTACTATATTACTTCCTCCTATAAGCAAGAATACAATCGCTATAATACTACCTTCTATATACAGTACTATAACTACTACAATACTGCCCCTTATGTACAAGAATATAACTGATATAATATTACTTCTACAGTGCATTTGAAATGCTTGGCCTTGTACTGAAATAAAAAATCTAGTTTTCCTATCAATCTGCACTCAATCCCCCATAATGACAAAGTGAAAACAGAATGCAAAAAAATCTTCGCTTATTTATTGCAAAGGAAAAAACTTTTGCATGGACATAGGAAGTTATATTCTTGTACATAGTAGGCAGTATTATAGTAGTTATATTCTTGTACATAGTAGGCAGTATTATAGTAGTTATATTCTTGTACATAGGGGCAGTATTATAATAGTTATATTCTTGTACATAGGGGCAGTATTATAGTAGTTATATTCTTGTACATAGGAGGCAGTATTATAGTAGTTATATTCTTGTGCATAGGAGGCAGTATTATAGTAGTTATATTCTTGTGCATAGGAGGCAGTATTATAGTAGTTATATTCTTGTACATATAGGGGTAGTATTATAGTAGTTAAATTCAAGTACATAGGAGGTAGTTTTATAGTAGCTATATTCTTTTACATAGGAGGCAGTATTATAGTAGTTATATTCTTGTACATAGGGGTCAGTATTATAGTAGTTATATTTTTGTACACACGGGGCAGTATTATAGTAGTTATATTCTTGTACATATAGGGGTAGTATTATAGTAGTTATAATCTTGTTCACAGGAGGCAGTATTATAGTAGTTATATTCTTGTACATAGGGGCCGTATTATAGTAGTTATATTCTTGTACATAGGGTGCAATATTGTAGTGGTTATTTTCTTGTACATACAGGTAGTATTATAGCAATAATTTTTTTCTACATAGGGGCAGTACTACTGTCGTTATATTCTTGTACATAGATGGCAGTATTAGATATAATAGAGCTCCCTGTGTACAAGAACATACCTACTATAATACTTCCTGTATGGACACAAATATAAATGCTACAGTAGTATGCATGGTCTGATCTATTGTCTGTACAGGGGCTGGTATGCTGGCAAATTGCTCCATGAGTGAATACATTAAATTCCGACTGTCCAGTGTAATACACTCAGAGCTGGATTCTGTACAGTTCTTAATAATCCCTTTCTGGAGATCAGGTTACAAAATGGGCCCTACCAGCTGGAGAACAGCTGCCTATTTGGCACTGATAATACTAGCATGCTATACCACTGACATCATGTATGTGCTGCTATCAAACAGGGCAGTGCCTCTGCTCTATCACTGGTAGGATCGGCATCACCCCAGGTATAAAATGGTAAGATGGAATCAGCGTTACCTCTTTTGTTACAGCACTGAAAAGAGGGCCCAGGCCTTGACATACCAATGGGCCCCAAAGGTCCAGCAGTACATAACTCTTTTGGAGAGATGGCTTTGGTAGAATCACTTCTATTTTTTATGGCATAGTTTACAAATAACCTACTCAAACTTAATGATGATGGGTACATTAATAAAGTTTATCTTGGTGGACTTGTCCATGTTCTGTCTAGATATAGATGTGGTAATGGCGGGAGGGGGTTGTGTGGTGCAGGGCAGATGATGTTGCCCTAGGGGCAAGATGGTATTAACCCTTGTGTTCGTGACGCCAGGGCGTGGTTTAGCCTTAACCACCCGAAGGTATACCGCTGGATCCTGGGCTAGCCACGGGGGCAATGAAGACACAAACGCCAAGTTACGGACAACGGTAGCTTTACTGAGGGTAGACAGTTGTTACAGTCTATGCCAGGGGTCAGCAACCCCTGGGACATGTGCCACTCATAGCACGCGGGGTGCTTTTGAGTGGCACGCTGGGCTGGCTCCGGGTGGAGAGGCGCTCACTCCACTAATGGGGATCCAGAACACTTGTCCCGGATCCCCAGGCGAGCGAGTGCCGCTTTCAGTTGTGTGTCCACACGCACACACAGCTTAAGCCTCCTCTCAGTGTGAGCTGCAGGACCTGCGGCTTCACTGAGAAGAGACCTGTGAACTCTGCCCCCACGCAGTGCAGGCGCCGATGACATTACTCATCGACGCCTGCACTGTAGCGGGAGAAGAATGCAGCCAGCCTGTGCTGCCTAGGAGATCACTGCGTGGGAAATAGGTGAGTAAAAGTTTAGTTTTTTTTTTTATCATCATGGCATTAGCAGAGCAGGGGAGGGAAGGTGATGGGAGGGGGGACAGGAGGTTTGCAAAGTGATGATGATGAGGGGAGGGGGGCTGCAAAGTGATGATGATGAGGGGAGGGGTGCAAAGTAATGATGATGAGGGGAGGGGTGGGGAGTGCAAAGTGATGATGATGAGGGGAGTGGGGGGTGCAAATGATGGTGGGTGGTGATTCTGTGGTCTGTATTATGGTGGGGTCTGTATTATGGTGGGTGGTGATTCTGGGGTCTGTATTATGGTGGGTGGTGATTCTGGGGTCTGCATTATGGTGGGTGGTGATTCTGGGGTCTGTATTATGGTGGGTGGGGATCCTGGTGTCTGTATTATGGTGGGGGCTGATTCTGGGATCTGTATTATGGTGGGGGCTGATTCTGGGGTCTGTATTATGGTGGGGGCTGATTCTGGGGTCTGTATTATGGTGGGTGGTGATTCTGGGGTCTGAATTATGGTGGGTGGTGATTCTGGGGTCTGAATTATTGTGGGTGGTGATTCTGGGGTCTGTATTATGCGGGGGGTGGTGATTCTGGGGTCTGTATTATGGAGAAGACTGATTCTGGGATCTGTATTTTGGTGGGATCTGAATCTTGGGTCTGTATTATGGTGGGTGGTGATTCTGGGGTCTGTATTATGGTGGGTGGCGATGCTGGAGTCTGTATTATGGTGGGTGGTGGTTCTGGGGTCTGTATTATCGTGGGGTCTGATTCTGGGGTCTGTATTATGGTGGGTGGCGATGCTGGAGTCTGTATTATGGTGGGTGGTGGTTCTGGGGTCTGTATTATCGTGGGGTCTGATTCTGAGGTCTGTATTATGGTGAGGTCTGATTCTGGGGCTTGTATTGTGGTGGAGTCTGATTTGGGGGTCTGTATCATACAGGTCTGAGTCAAACTGGTTGTTCTCTCTGGGGTCCTTGCAGCAAGAACAATATATATGGACAATTCTGAAAAAACCCACCCTGTGACAAGCCACACTCCCACAATCCCCACCCACAGAAACCCACACCCACAATAAGCCACACCTGTATTTCCGGCACACCAAGCAACTTTGAAAAAAATTTGGGCACTACCAAAAGGTTACCTACCCCTATTCTATGCAGTACAGCCAGGGCCCAAGGAGGTGACCAGTGACACAGAGACCTTACAGGTTAGACAGGAGAATGTAGTGCCGGTGTGAGGTAGTTTTTTGCGCCCCCGTAGATCCATGCGTCCGCTCCTCCCCCAGCTCTCCGAACATTTCCGAAGCTAGAGCTGGGGGAGGGAGGAGGTTCACGCCCCCTCCCTCATCTCCCCTCCCTGAGCTCGGCTGGACGCAGATCTCTACGGCACGCCCCCTCCCTGAGGACATAGATCTCCACGGCAGGTCCCATCCCTCATCTCCCCGAGCTGAGGACGTAAATCTCCACGGCAGGTCCCCTCCCTCATCTCCCCGAGCTGAGGACGTAGAGCAGTGCTCCCAATGAGCTCTTTATGTAAAGGGGGACATACTGCACGAGCTAAAGGGGGACATACTGTACAGGCTAAAAGTCCCCCTTTAGCCCGTGCAGTATGTCCCCCTTTAGCCCGTACAGTATGTCCCCCTTTAGCCCGTACAGTATGTCCCCCTTTACACATAAAGCTCATTGGGAGCACTGCTCTACGTCCTCAGCTCGGGGAGATGAGGGAGGGGACCTGCCGTGGAGATCTGCTGGGGGAGATGAGGGAGGGGACCTGCCGTGGAGATCTATGTCCTCAGCTCGGGGAGATGAGGGAGGGGACCTGCCGTGGAGATTTACGTCCTCAGCTCGGGGAGATGAGGGAGGGGACCTGCCGTGGAGATCTATGTCCTCAGGGAGGGGGCGTGCCGTAGAGATCTGCGTCCAGCCGAGCTCAGGGAGGGGAGATGAGGGAGGGGGCGTGAACCTCCTCCCTCCCCTTTGCTCTGCCCTCCCCCAGCTCTAGCTTCGGAAATGTTCGGAGAGCTGGGGAAGGAGCGGACGCATGGATCTACGGGGGCGCAAAAAACCACCTCACACCGGCCATGCTGGAGAGACGGCTGTCACGCCCCCTCCCATAGACTTGCATTGAGGGGCGGGGCGTGACATCATGAGGGGGCTACGACATCACGAACTCCCGGCACCAGCGTTCGGAACAGTTTGTTCCAAACGCTGAGCAGCGGAGCACCCCTTTAACTTTCCTATGGATCTGGATCTTCTCATAATACATCTATATGAGATAAAGCTCAGTCTGGTTATTTGTATCTTAAGAGGAACATTGGGTCATATTTGGTCCACTCACTGTCTCACTGATCAGATGCCATTTTATAATACTAGTGTTTTCTCTTAAAGGAGCCATACACATAAGAAAGCAGCTGGCCAGGAGCCATCTCTCCTGATCTCACCATATACACACATTCAGGATGGAGAATTTTTCAGTATCTATTTATCCGCCAAAGGACAAAACTATTTTTCCGTTGAAAATCAACATATCCGATCCTTCTTTCCCCCCAATGGCTGAAGTGTCTAGTGTGTCCTTTATGTGACAGAGAGGGAGCAAAGGCCTTTCAGACACCATGGTTGGGTGTGACTGCTATCGCTGAATAACATCTCTGTTTCTTCTACATCTTCATCACCAACTCTGTAGTAACATGTTCCATTTTATGAGTTTTGTTTTTGCTATTTCTAGAATATTTCCAACTCCAGGGAACTCTCAATACATACTCTGCCACTCCGATCAGGGTTCCCTTTAAGATGGCCTTCAGCTCGTGGCTTCTAATCCTCTTGTTTATATGTGTATGTGACAGGAGAGATCTGAGACTTCAGCCACAAGCCTTCAGGCCATATATTCTGTGGAAAACACAGAGATTTCAGTTCTATTTTAGTGGAGGAAATAAAACAACTATTTGCAGCATATTTTGGTGTGTTCACAAGTCATATGTTGTTTGGGAGAAGATCTAAACACGATCGGAGGACCCTCCACAGTAAACACACTAACAGATACAAATATGGGCCCGCAGGGTCACAAGTCAGAGAGATGTAAACTGATGCACTTGGAAAAACAAAGTTCAAGATGTAAACATAAAATTGAAGCCAAATCTATAAAACTCTGTGGGGCTCAAGTGTCCTTCTGACTCCACCACTTGAAATAACATCTTATTACTGATGCCACATATGCTTGGAAACTAATATCTAGAGGACCCACATGGAGCTTCTGATTGGCTGAGAAGACTTGAGGGCCCTACCTACCATAGACACAGTGTACCCTCATCTGTATAACAAATGGAGTAGGTTTAGGAGTAGGTGTTAAAGGGTAAGATCAGATTTACAATATGATCTGCAAACACCATCAGATAGGTAGCAGGACAACTATATCAAGCATACCTTTGTTAGTACAATAACGAAGAGAGAGTTCACTGGCACTCACCGGTCCTGTGTTATTCTGTGTTTCGGATGTTTCCGTAGTGCTGGGGGACGACTGGATGAGGGTGCTCAGAGGCTAACAGCTGTTTTCGCGCACAGCCGTGCGCGAAAACTTCTGTTAGCCTGTGAGCACCCTCATCCAGTTGTCTCCCAGCACTACGGAAACATCCGAAACACAGAATACCACAGAACCGGTGAGAGCGAGTGAACTCTCTCTTCGTTATTGTACATGAATACTAGTATACTTTGACACTAAGCACCATGGCAGTGAAAAATTATTTAAACAGCTACGGCCACTGATACCGCTAACCATACTCCGATATTTAATATAAAAATATAATAAGTAACAGAGCAGTGCCCTCCAAATTTTCTACAAATATACTTATACCTTTGTTAGTGTTGATGGTTTTGCACCAACTAACAATATGATGATTTTTCTCCCTGGACTCAAGTGTCAAGGAGGAAGTGCCAAGCTGCTTAAGTGCCGTAGTACGAATATAAAGTGACTGATTCCCTTCAAGCTGGCCTTACTCATAAGATAACTGTTGGCTGACAATTATTCCTCCATATGCTCTGGAGGTTACTTATTTCCCCAAGACCTCAGGATTTGGCACTTAAAATTCATCATGCCTGATCCTTCTCTCCCCCAACACCTGTTGTCAGGAGAGAGTCGGAAGACCCCTATAAATGGTATATGGTTGTCTGGTCCTCTTGAAATCAGCGGGTTCAGCCAACACTTTTCTAGTGAGTTTTCTCATTAAAGGGGTACTCTAGTGGAAAACTTTTATTTTTTTTAAATCAACTGGTGCTAGAAAGTTAAACAGATTTGTAAAGTACTTCTATTAAAAAATCTTAATTCTTCCAGTACATATTAGCTGCTGAATACTACAGAGGAAATGGTTTTCTTTTTGGAACACAGAGCTCTCTGCTGAATCACGAGCACAGTGCTCTCTGCTGACATTTCTGTCCATTTTAAGAGTAGGAGAAAATCCCCATAGCAAACATATGCTGCTCTGGACAGTTCCTAAAATGGACAGAGATGTCAGCAGAGAGCACTGTGGTCGTGATCTCAGCAGAGAGCTCTGTGTTCCAATAAGAAAACCATTTCCTCTGTAGTGTACAGACCCTAAAAAGTACTGGAAGGATTAAGATTTTTTAATAGAAGTAATTTACAAATCTCAGCAATGGAAAGGCATAGCTACCGACACTGCTGTATTAACGGCAATAGGTATGCAACAGGTGGGATGAATGAAGCAGAAATCCTCTAGGGGTGCTATGTATAAGAAGTTGAAGCTATTTCCTGGTGAGTGCCGTCTACCTTTCTTCTTATGTGGATAACTTACAAATCTGTTTAACTTTCTAGCACCAGTTGATTTAAAAAAAAAAAAAAAAAGTTTTCCACGGGAGTACCCCTTTAAGCACTGCATATGGAAGATGAATGTCCTTCATAGGAAAACTCCTACAGACTGGAGCTACACAGCAATCAGCCACAGCCAAAGATCACAGTGTGTGCTAATAGACTACTGCTGGGACTCCTGGAATCTTCTGCCTGGCGCCCGGGCTTTCCTCCTGCATGTACCTTCCATTCATCTCTATGGGAGAGTCGAAGCACTGTACTCGGGTATGTCTGGCTCTCCCATACAGATGCATGGAGGGGGCATTTCGACCACCACTTCATGCGGTGGTCGACACAGCTCCATGCAGGAGGAGACCGAAACACCAGGCAGGAGCTCCCCTTTGTTTAGGAGATACATTTTTCTAAGCTGAACTACACCTTTAAAGGGGCACTCCGGTGGAAAAAAACATTTTTATCGACTGGTGCCAGAAAGTTAAACAGATTTGTAAATTAATTTTATTTAAAAAAAATCTTAATCCTTCCAGTACTTATTAGTTGCTGAATACTACAGAGGAAATTCTTTTCTTTTTGGAACACAGCGCTCTCTGTTGACATCATGACCACAGTGCTCTCTGCTGACATCTCTGTCCATTTTAGGAACTGTCCAGAGCAGCATATGTTTTCTATGGGGATTTTCTCCTACTCTGGACAGTTCTTGAAAATGGACAGAGATGTCAGCAGAGAGCACTGTGCTCATGATGTCAGCAGAGAGCTCTGTGTTCCAAAAAGAAAACCATTTCCTCTGTAGTATTCAGCAGCTAATAAGTACTGGAAGGATTAAGATTTTTTTTAATAGAAGTAATTTACAAATCTGTTTAACTTTCTGGCACCAGTTGATTTGAAGTTTTCCACCGGAGTACCCCTTTAACTACAATAAAGCATGATTCAAGGAACATGACGCAGTCACCACCATCTACTGCACTAGGCTACCAACAGCTTCTTCCTGCAGCCACTAGAGGCCGATACTGTCTCTACCTCCCACGCTTGTTGAGGTCACTGTTAGTTTGTTCTGGGCACGATGCTACCAGTGGCCTAGAAGCATCAAAGCCTAAGACAGGCCAGGGTACCTGTGACAGTGATATGCCACAGGCGTCCTGCACCAACACAGTTGTATAAGTGCCTCCTGTCACCACCTTTCCCACCGTAATGCCAAGGCACCCCTGGCGGGTTCTCACAGCGCATCGGGAACCACTGGCGGGCCAGATAGAATAATGTCAGGCCCAGATGTTCCCCACCCCTGATCTACTCAGAACAGAAGCTTTTTGTATAAGAGCTGTAGTCAGTCCGATCACATATAGTCTCCTTGTAAAATCCTGACTTTCACAAATCACTGTTCACATTTTATCCTGACAATACATAGGGATGGGGTTGTCAAAAAATGTACTGCTAGACAGACGCCTGTTATATTACCTCCTTGTGCAGCAATCTGTATAATTATAGGCTGACAGGCAGCGCCTCTGTGGACAGATGTTGCTGCATTCTAGCATATGACACCTGTTATACGAGACGCTGCCTATGAACCTGCGGCTCTGTCCGGGAGCAGCTATATATGAAGTATATACAGAGGGTCCTATGTAGAAATCTGCCTTCTGTACAGACATTTTCCAGTTGCAGGCTTCTTTCCAAAATAAACTCATCTATCCGTGACTCCAGCTTAGCTGCTTAGTCTATTGGAGTCTGCATTAGTTCAAAATTAACCTCCTTGCACAGATATATGTGTGTAGCACTAAAGGCATGCTGGGAGCTGTAGCGTTGCAACAGCTGGAGAGCCGCGGGACTCTGTCATGGCATGCTGGGAATTGTGGTTTTTGTAATAGCTGCTGAGCCACAGAAGACTCTCTTGGTTAGTGTTTCCCAACCAGGGTGTCCCCAGCTATTGCAAGACTACAACCCCCAGCATGCTGATTCCCAACCAGGGTGCCCCCAGTTGTTAAAAACTACAACTCCCAGCATGCCCGGACAGCCTTCGGCTGTCCGGGCATGCTGGGAGTTGTAGTTTTCAACAACTGGGGGCACTCTGGTTGGGAATCACTGCTCTAGGCTTACTGGCAGTTGTAGTTTCACAACGGCTGGAGGGCCACAGAAACGTGGCAGGGAATGCTGGGAGTTGTAGTTTTGCAACGGTTTACAGTAACCCGACTTATAAATCTCTTTAGTTTCACATTTCTAAATTCCTGGGGGAAGGTTTTATCTGACTAATGAAACAGGTGAAATGATCTCAGCTTGGGAACCGAGTGGCCTGCATGCAGCCCCTACAGCAGGCAGAGCAGTAAGGAGGGGGTGCGGGGGAGCAGAATCCCCCAGGGGCTTCAGAAGAATGGGGGGGGGGGGGGGAAATATGTTAATACTGTACAGTAAATTCTAAAGGGACAGTGTGGGTTGTGCATCAATTGGAAGATATATTCCCACATAGAATCACCATGTCCTGTTTAATGTACTCGGATCACTGTGCCCCCCCCCCCCCCCCCCCCCCCCCCCCCCCCCCTTTAACTTGGGATGTCACGTCACGCTGCCAAAATCCACAAAGAATGGAATCCCAGACCCTAGAATGGCAGCGGGTAAAGAAGTAATGATAACAGGACTTTGGATTGACATAATGGTTAAGAGAGCAGCATAGTTCTAATAGTTGCAGCATGATGTGGCCTCTAGGGGCGCTATTCTGTGGGAGTCTATAAAAAGTTTTTATTTGCGTTTTGGGGAGGGGGTTGAAATGGAAGCATTCTTGATTATATTAACATTCTGAAAACATTACAGTGGTCTCCAGCCTGTGGTTTTCTACCTGTCGCAATACTACAACTCACAGCACACCTAGGGTAGTGGTCTCCAAATTGTGGACCTCCAGATGTTGCAAAACTACAACTCTCAGCATGTCCGAACAGCCAAGCTGTAGTTCTGCAGCAGCTGAAGGTCCAGTTTGGAGACCACCGCCCTAGGGAATTGCAGTTTGGTAACAGTTGTGTCAACCTGTGGCTCCCCAGCTTCTTCAAAACCACAGCTCTTGGTATTAAGAAAGGACTGATAGTTTGTTACAGTGTATCAGTGCAGGTAAAATGTATTAGTCTGGAGACCAGGCCGTTTAGCTCACAGAAAACTTGAGACAATTATAGGAAAATCTCAGCTGTCACAGGTATTTGGTCTGCACAGGATTTTGGCAACTGGACATTAATAAAAATGTTTCCATTCATAGACAGCAAGCAGAGATCTTAGAAGGGGTAGGGAACCAAACACAAAGTATATTTGATGAAATTTTTTATTGAACAATGAATGATAAGCCAGAGCATTTACTGCCATGATCAGATGGGATTGTTTAATGCCGGACCTTATTGGGCCCATCATCAGTTAGGGCCAGGAGATGCCAGAGGGTCCTTCAGTCCATTGGTAGTTTACTTTGGGACCCAGCAGTAAAGTTTATTCATGCTACATGTCTATAGACTCTGGAGCCATATGGTGCATTGTATGGAGTAATGGGCATGGTGCCTTGGACAGCAGAGGGCACCTGTGAATATATGAGCTGGGGAGGGGGTGAGGGTGACCAGAATTCATCCACTGACAGCTCATACATTTGTAATCTCAGGATCCCGGCAGACCCTTGCTCTCCTATGACTGTTTGTTTAGTAGAAATAACTTTTCCTGTAAGTGAAATGTATTGAAAGGAACATTAAAAGTTCACTGCCTGGTCAGAACGGTACTATAAGCTGCCTCACTATGACAAGAGGATATAATGTTGTGCGACTGGTGCTTCAGAGGCCTTAACCCCTTAAGGACCAGGCCCATTTTGGCCTTAAAGGGGTACTCCCGTGGAAAGCTTTTTTTTTTTTTTAAATCATCTGGTGCCAGAAAGTTAAACAGATTTGTAAATTACTTCTATTAAAAAATCTTAATCCTTCCAGTACTTTTTAGGGGCTATATACTACAGAGGAAATGCTTTACTTTTTAGATTTCTCTGATGTCACGACCACAGTGCTCTCTGCTGACCTCTGCTGTCCATTTTAGGAACTGTCCTGAGCAGCATATGTTTGCTATGGGGATATTCTCCTGTCCTGGACAGTTGCTAAAATGGACAGCAGAGGTCAGCAGAGAGCACTGTGGTCATGACATCAGTGAAATCTAAAAAGTAAAGCATTTCCTCTGTAGTATACAGCCCCTAAAAAGTACTGGAAGGATTAAGATTTTTTTAATAGAAGTCATTTACAAATCTGTTTAACTTTCTGGCACCAGTTGATTTAAGAAAAAGAAAAGTTTTCCACGGGAGTACCCCTTTAAGGGCGTTTTTGGTACATCTGACCACTGTCACTTTATGTATTAATAACTCTGGGATGCTTTTACCTTTCATTCTGATTCAGAGATAGTTTTTTCGTGACATGTTAGAGGTAAAATTTTGTCGATAATTGCATGATTTCTTGGTAAAAGATTCCCAAATTTGATGAAAAAATAGTAAATTTTAAATTTTTTTTAAACTTTGAAGCTCTCTGCTTATAAGGAAAATGGATATTCCAAATAAATGATATATTGATTCCCATATACAATATGTCTTCTTTATGTTTGCATCATAAAGTTGACATGTTTTTTTTTTTACTTTTGGAAGACACCAGAGAGCTTCAAAGTTCAGCAGCTATTTTCCAATTTTTCACA
Organism: Hyla sarda; assembly: GCF_029499605.1. NCBI lineage: Eukaryota > Metazoa > Chordata > Amphibia > Anura > Hylidae > Hyla > Hyla sarda. The sequence goes on from NC_079200.1 coordinate 61,028,065, forward strand.
AAATTTTCAAAATCTGAATTTTTCAGGGACCAGTTCAGGTTTGAAGTGGATTTGAAGGGCCTTCATATTAGAAATACCCCACAAATGACCCCATTATAAAAACTGCACCCCTCAAAGTATTCAAAATGACATTCAGTAAGTGTGTTAACCCTTTAGGTGTTTCACAGGAATAGCAGCAAGGTAAAGGAGTTTTTGAGTTTTTGGTAAAAGGAGAGAAATCTTCCTAAAATTTGTAACCCAATTTCTCTGGAGTAAGGAAATACCTCATATGTGTATGTCAAGTGTTCGGCGGGCGCAGTAGAGGGCTCAGAAGGGAAGGAGCGACACTGGGATTTTGGAGAGTGAGTTTTTCTAAAATGGTTTTTGGGGGGCATGTCCCATTTAGGAAGCCCCTATGGTGCCAGGACAGCAAAAAAAAAAACAAAAAAAAAAAAACACATGGCATACTATTTTGGAAACTACACCCCTCAAGGAACGTAACAAGGGGTACAGTGAACCTTAACACCCCACAGGTGTTTGACGACTTTTCGTTAAAGTTGGTTGTGTAAATGATTTTTTTTTTCCACTAAAATGCTGGTTTTCCCCCAAATTTTACATTTTTACAAGGGGTAATAGGATAAAATGCCCCCCAAAATTTGTAACCCCATCTCTTCTGAGTATGGAAATACCCCATGTGTGGACATCAAGTGCACTGTGGGGGCACTACAATGCTCAGAAGAGGAGTCACATTTGCAAATGGGGGGGGGGCATGTCGCATTTAGGAAGCCCCTATGGTGCCATAACAGCAAAAAAATAACCACATGGCCAACTATTTTGAAAACTACACCCCTCAAGGAACGTAACAAGGGGTACAGTGAGCCTTAACACCGCACAGGTGTTTGATAAATGTTCATTATAATGGGATGTGAAAAGGAAAATTCTATTTTTTTTACACTAAAATGCAGGGGTTACCCCAAATTTTTCATTTTCACAAGTGGTAACAGTAGAAAATGTCACCGTAAATTTGTAGATACATTTCTTTGGAGTAAGGACATACCTCATGTCTGGATGATAGGAGCTCAACGGGTGCACACTGTACTCTTAAGAGCAGGAGATCAGTCAGGGTCTTGAGCTTTTGTATTGCTGCCTATGGAGGAGGAACAGTGGGACCCCCCCTCAAGGAGCATTACATGGGGTAAAAAACTGGGGTACACTAAGTAACTAAAATGGGGTACAGTGGGACATAAAAAAATAAAACAGGTTATGTTCCTAGAATGATGACCCAGAGCATAGTCAAAACTAAAGAATATGCCCACCCCAAATCCTATGCTCTGAATCATCATTCTGGGAATGTGATGTGTGTGGCCGTCCCTAACCTGTTGCCTCAAATGCGCACCCCGCTCAGGTGGAGAGAGCGCTGCACATTTGAGGCAACATAAAAAGTCCCCGATGATAGTGACTCAGTGACCCATGACCCATTTTTGGAAAAAAATCCCCCCAGAGGTCTTATCAGGTTTTTTTTTTTAATAAAAGAGTTTTTGGGGGCAATTTAGAGGTTTTATGGGGTTAAAATTTGCAATGTACTCTGGACTTGGTACATTGGAGTCAAATTATGGAAAATTTAAATGAAAGAGGAAAATTTAGTACTTCATGGAAGTGTGATACTCCCTGAAGCAATCCTTAATGCAGAGGCCCCGATGATCGGGGCAAGTGTCACATTAAGTGGTGGTGTCCTTCCGAATCCCCCTCTTGTGACACACTCTGCATCTTTTCTGGGTTCGTCCCTTCTTTGCAGTGTGGAGGACCTCACCTGGAAAGTGTTGGCCTGGGACGATCCTGGCACCTATCACTTCAGTTCCTTGGGAAGTCCAGCCTGCTCTTTCCTGGTCAGGGTCAGCAAAGATCAGGAACTTTAGGACTTCTTGGTACTGGAGGAATGTCCCTGTGTTGCCAGCGTACTGGGACAGTACAAAAGAGTTGTACAAGGCAACCTGTACCAAGTAGACCGCAACTTTTTTGTACTATACCTGTGTTTTCCGCATGGGGTTGTATGGCTTGAGGACTTGATCAGATAGATCAACTCCCCCCATATACCGATTGTAGTCCAGAATACAATCGGGCTTGAGGACCGGTGTTGTGGTACCTCGCACAGGGACAGGTGAGCTGCCGTTACCATGAATAGTGGTCAGCATAAGGACATCCCTCTTGTCCTTATACCTGATCAGCAAAAGGTTTTCATGGGTAAGGACACGGGACTCCCCCTTTGGCATAGGTGTCTGCAGATAATTTAGAGGGAGGCCTCTCTGGCTTTTCCGCAAGGTCCCACAAGCGGACGTGGATCTGGCGGCAAGGGATGTGAAGAGAGGGATGCTGGTACAAAAGTTGTCCACGTAAAGGTGGTAACCCTTATCCAGCAATGGGTGCACAAGCTCCCAAATGATTTTCCCGCTAACACCCAGAGTGGGGGAACAATCTGGGGGTTCAATACGGGAATCTCGTCCCTCATACACTCTTAACTTGAGAGTGTACCCGGAGGTACTCTCACAAAGTTTATAGAGCTTCACGCCCTCCAGCTTCCCATAGACTTTGGTAGAGGGGGTGGGCGTTACGTCACGAGGGGGCGGGTGAGACGTCTCAAGGGGGCGGGTGAGACGTCGCGAGGGGCCGGGCGAGACGTCGCGAGGGGCCGAACACGGAAGCCCGCACACAGTGTTCGGAGTAATGAACTTCCGGACGCTGTGAGCGGAGCTCCGAAAATTAGGGCAGCGCACAACCCCTTTAAACAGATTTGTAAATCACTTCTATTAAAAAATCTTAATCCTTCCAGTACTTTTTAGGGGCTGTATACTAAAGAGAAATCCAAAAAATAAATGCATTTCCTCTGATGTCATGACCACAGTGCTCTCTGCTGACCTCTGCTGTCCATTTTAGAAACGGTCCAGAGTAGGAGAAAATACCTATAGCAAACATATGCTGCTCTGGACAGTTCCTAAAATGGACAGCAGAGGTCAGCAGAGAGCACTGTGGTCATGAACATTTTTGTAATGTATTTCATACACACGCGTGCCCCTGCCTCCTCCGCTGAACACCGACACATGATTGAATAAAGATACGTCAGATGGTGAGTGCAGTCTTTGCTTTGTTTTGTTCTATAGTAGATGTGGGGGTCCTATTCCAAATTTTGCATTAGGACCAAGGAGCTTCAGGTTACGTTTTCTGCAATGATGTGGGTGAATTTAGTTATTATCATAAAATGGCTGACTAAACAATACAGCTGTATTGGAGGTGGATGGGGTCCTGAAGGGGCCCTTTAACCAAGCTAGATAGTACTGCCATTGAGTGCCATAAAGAATGGAGGGACAGATGTCAATCTGAACTCCCCGGATCTTATTAAAGTGACAGTACAGCATTAGTGCAGCATGATCCTATTGCAGGTATGGCAGGAGAGTTTTAAAGAACTTTTTGGACCAGAACTGGTACCAGGACATACAACGGAGATGGAAGTGCTGTTATGATGATGTGATGGGAGAATAAGGAAATCCCACATTCAGCAAAGTAGTGCAGGGAGGAGACATTCCTGACATTCTGAGCGGGTGTGGGGGGCATACATGGACCAGGTGGTTCACTGATAGACGCTACCGCTCTGGGTTCTCACACTATATGGAAGAGGCGGGGATTTACCTACAGCCAGCATGGAACAGCTGGAATTCTTAGTACCATGCTGTACCCTAACCCATAGTCTACTCCTATATGTGCAGTATGTTCTACAGCACAGTGCGACCCCACAAGTGACCCCATAATACAGCTAATAACCATCATTATCCTAATAGAGACTATGTCCACTCCAGATGAAGCATGTGGTTTAGGAAGTAAATGGATTATAATGTAACCATGTACCTCTCAGTTCCACCATAAAGTGGCCTGACATTAAAGGGGTTATCCAGGAAAAAACTTTTTTTTTATATATCAACTGGCTCCAGAAATTCTTCTATTAAAAAATCTTAATCCTTTCAGTACTTATGAGCTGCTGGAGTTGGGTTGTTCTTTTCTGTCTAAGTGCTCTCTGATCACACCTGTCTCAGGAACTGTCCAGAGTAGATGCAAATCCCCATAGCAAACCTCTTCTACTCTGTGCAGTTCCCGAGACAAGCAGAGATGTCAGCAGAGAGCACTGTTGCCAGACAGAAAAGAACAACTTAACTTCAGCAGCTGATAATTATTGGAAGGATTAAGATTTTTTTTAAAGCACATCTGTAGTGCAATATAACTTATCCCCTATCCGGAGGATAGGGGATAAGTTATAGATCACAGGTGGTCCGAGTGCTGGAGCCCCCCAGGATCTCCTGGACGGGGCCACTGCAGTATGCTGGAAAGGGGGCGTTCCGTCCCAGCATGACGCCAGAGAGATACATGGGCATGTCTGCTGAGGCTTTCTGCTGGGGACTAAACTGCACTTCCTGCAGACTGCCGCGGCCCCGTCCAGGAGATCCCGGGGGGTCCCAGCGCTCGGACCTCCTGCGATCTATAACTTATCCCCTATCCTTTGGATAGGGGATAAGTTATGTTGCGCTGGAGTACTTCTTTAATAGAAGTAATTTACAAATCTGTTTAACTTTCTGGAGCCAGTTGATATATAAAAAAAAAAAGTTTTCTCCTGGATAACCCCTTTAACACAATGTTGCTTTTGCTTCATTTCTTAAGGTCTGTAAAGGTTTTCATCTTCTGTATGGAAACAAGATGTTTGCCCTCTGACTGGCAGGACGCAGAAATCTGTAAAATTAATAAAGAATATTTGATGCAGTTCGGGGACCACTGTCTGAAGGGATGCATCTGCAGACTTATGTTATGCATGGCATGATGGGAGTTGTAGTTTTGCAACACGTGAAGAGCCACAGGATTGGGAAGACTTTTTTGGTGGCTGCACCTGCAGGCTTGTGTTATGCAGGTCATGATGAGAGTTGAAGTTTTGCAATAGCTAAAATGGCACAAGTTGTAGGCCACTACATTTAGGCCAGGTTCACACCACAGAATCTCTGGCCAAAATTTCCACTGGAGATCCCTGGGCAGCGCTAGGACTGTGCAGACTGCATTGCCGTCCCCATAGTGTTGATAACCTATGCATCAATATCAGGTTGGGGGGGGGGGGGCATTCGCAGCATCCCTATCGAACTGCTGACTGAAGGGGCCGTGGTGCTCCAGCAAGCACTGTGTCTCTCATTCTATACCATACACAGAGCCATTCTTGTCTTAGTGGCTGTGCTCGGTATTACAACTCAGTCTCATTCACGAGTCTCTTGTTCTAGACCTCAGTGGGGGCATTGGAAATTACTCAACATGCTCATTTGACTATTTATGTTGATTATTTAAAGTTACAGAGAGCGCCCCTCGTGCTGGGCATCAGTGGGGGGCCCAGAAGTTGGGACCCATCTAAATTACTTTTTTATTTGATTGTTGCGGACAATCTCTTTTAGGCTACTTTCACACTATGGTTCATAAGTCCGTTATAAAACATCCGTTATATTCAATTCTATACTGATTTAACGGACGTTATATAACGGATGAATAAAACGATTATAACGGATGAATAGATTTCTAACGTCCGTTAATTAAACGGATAAATGTTTATCCGTTATTATCCGTTAATACCTTATTATTAATGTCCGTTATATTCACCTTTGTTTGACCTCTCCCTACCTGCACACCTTGCAACAGCTGAAGCTCCTCCTCCTACCTGAAGGGGAGGGTATAAAAGGATGCCACAATGATCCTGCCGCAGTCTGCATTTTAGCATTGAGAGGGAGAGTACTATTGGTTGCTTTGCTTGCTATCAGACTATCGGGGGGGGGGGGGGGGGGGTTGCGGTGCAGGAGGGTGCACTACTCTGCCTACTCTGCCTCCTGGAGGGGGGGGTGCAGGAGGGTGCACTACTCTGCCTCCTGTGGGGGGGGGGGGCAGGAGGGTGCACTGCTCTGGTTCTTGGGCTGTTAATAGAGCGCTGTTGAAGTACTATCAGGGGTGCTATCAGGCGGATGAATACGGATACCGAGAACAGACTCCTACTGCTGCCTCCTGCTGTCTGACCAGGAAGTAGAGGGGGTGTGACAGGGGGTGTGAGCACTACTCAACTTTTCCAAGTGACTTCAGGAGTGTGAAGTCTCTACTGAGTATGCTCAGTAGCACTAACAGACGTTAAATTAACGGACATGACGGGTGTATTTTGTAACGTCCGTTACGCCATAGGCTTCAATGTTAATAATTAACGGACGTTCAATGATCCGTTGATTATAAACGGGAAAAAAAATACTGCATGTCCGTTCTATTCTTCCGGTATAACTAACGGACGTTAGTTTAACGGAACAAAAAAGGTACAAGCGGAAGATTAAAAAATCCCATAGACTTTAATGGGATTTATTAACGGAAGTTTAAGGATCCGTTATAAAAGACTTTATAAGGGAATTTCATAACGGATCTTTAAACGGAAGAACTTTATAGTGTGAAAGCAGCCTAAGAAATTTCTGTGAGCCTCAGACCTTTGAGTGTTCCACCTCCATACATAGTATATGCAGCCAGTCAATATTTGGATAGTATCAGTGTAGGCGTCACGTGCATCCATATTACAGAGCCAGCATAGAGATCAGACAGGGGCACATTACGGAGCGCAGGTGCTTTGTGTGACTTCAAACAGACATTGCTCCTGCCCCCTGCTTTATCTAGGATCAAAGGTCCCTAATGTAAGGGCATGAGAAGAGCGAGGAGGGCCCAGCAGGTCTCTTCCATTGTGTCTGCCCAGAACATAGCTTTGTTACGTGAGATCAACTGGAATGAACTTCACTGAAGGTGACAATTACACACCTGCTTCATTCCTGTCTTGAGAGTCTTAGTCTTTTTTCCCATTTGAGATGGATTTCTTAAAACTGCAGGGTCACTATCGCTGCCACTTGTCAGTCGCAAAATGAGTTGTGATGTCCCATGGTCATGGCAGCGCAACATGGCGAATTTTGGTCACGTGACCAGAAATTGCCATGTGGCCCTAGCCTTAGGCAGACATCCATGTTTTGTATTATACTTTAAAGAGGACATTTAACCATGTGTGGTGTCCCGGTACAGGACCTTGTCCTGTCCCTTGTATTAAGTCCCCTCAGCTAGAGTCCCTCCATTCATATAGGGCTCTCCTGCAGGGCTTGCCCTTGGTCACCTCATGTAAAGTGTGTTTATATTTATTTAATGTATAGAAAATATATGTACAGGACCTTAGTGGTCACATGATGTACGGTTGTGATGTATAAAATGTTCAAGGACCTTAGAGGTCATGTGATGTACCCAGAGTTCACTGGGTTCATAACTTACAGGTTTGCTGACCAATGAGCTTAGTCCAGCCCCTTATTATATAAAGGGCTGTAGTCACTAAATTCAGTCTCTTAGTTCCTGCTCTTAGTTCTGGATTATCAAGCAAGCACAACATATCAGCATCAATTCAATTCATCTAGACCAAAGCCTAAGAACCTGCAGCCACTAAACGTGAGTTACTCAAAGCTCCATCTATCAAATCCTGTGTGACTACTACCAGCTCAAATCTTCTAAATTAGTAGCACAGCGGCCTGTATAAAAGCTCATTGCTTCCAAGTCCAAGCAAACCTGTGAGGAACCTGTATCCCGGTTCACTCTTGAAAAGACTGTAATGTTAAAGATTGTTTCATAAATTCCGCAAGTAAAGTTTCTTCATTTTATTCCTGAAATCTGCTGTGGACATTCTGTTATTTTTCCCTGACGTTTGTTAGGAAACCGCACCCTGGCATCACGACATTCAATGGTTGATACCACCAGACCCTACACTACCACTGCAACACCCTAGTCACTGTTGCTCTCCTGGTTCACCACACATGTTATTTGAGCTCCCTGCATCGCTCGTTCCTGCTCCATTTGATGGATTGGGCGAAGAAGGGTTGGGGGGGATTCATTTAAATGACACAGTTGATGCAGGGAGCTATCTTGAGTGTGCGCACCCCTGCCTGGTCACCTTCTGTGTGTGACAAGCTTATCACAGAGGGCTCCAGGGACAGTACACAAGTGATGAGCTTTTCATACACAGAAGGTGTCCGAGCAGAGGAGCGCACTCCCCAGCCCTTTTCTATGCAGTAGGGGGGTGACGTCAGCAGCCTTCAAGAACCGATCAGTGGTCGGTATGCTAGGCAACAAGCTGTAAACAGTAGCAACTGAGAATGAGCATAAAGGAGGGTATTTATTATGTGTGATTATTTTGCCATCTGGTGAAAACCGCAAATAACTGCACAATTTCTGTGTTAGCTGCAGATGTTGTGCATTGGCATCAGAGCCTGTACGCTGGGGGAGGCTTAATAAATGCCCTCTAAAGAGTTGGCAAGATTTACTGTTTTCTAAATTGCTTCTTTTTGCATCATATATAAAAGGAAAACATGGGCAGACATTCCGCACATTTGAATGATCTGGCGAGCGCTAGAAGCAACGGCAATGTACAGACAGCATTGTATTTCTGAGCAGAATCTGTAGAAAGAATAGACAAGTCTATTCTTTCTGCGGACGCTGGAATCTGGATTTCCACAACAGTAATATCTGCTACGAAAATTCCACAGTGTGCACAGTGCAGCGGAGTCCCATGGAAATCAATGGGACTCTACTGCAGTGAATGTCTGTGAAGAACATTCATGTGGAAATCCTCCATGTAAACATAGGCCATTTTCTCAAATAGTATTTTAGTCAGTACCTTTAGCCATAACCAGGAGTGGGTTCAGAACATAGGTAAAGGTGCGTAGTAAAATACTGACCGAAGTGGGGACATACCTCTTATGCCCTTACATTAGGGACCTTTGATCATAGATAAAGCAGGGGGCAGGAGCAATGTCTGTTTGAAGTCACACAAAGCACCTGCGCTCTGTAATGTGCTCCTGTCTGATCTCTATGCAGGCTATCCAAATATTGACTGGCTGCATATACTATGTATGGAGGTGGAACACCCAAAGGTTGCAGAAATTTCTTAGAGATTGTCCACAACAGATTAAAAAAGTAATTTAGATGGGTCCTTACTTCTGGGACCCCGACTGTAACCCGAAACAAGGGGTCCTCTCTGTAAACTTTAATAGAGGCATTACAAATAATCAGATGAGCGTGATCAGCCATTTCTGATGCCCCCACTGAGGTCTATAACAATGGATAAGTGATTGGGACTGAGTTGTGATACCAGGTGCAGCCACTACCAAGAGTATGGCACTGTGTCTGGTAGAGAATGTAGAGGACGTAATCCTTAAAGCGCAACTGTCATGAAATTTTAGTGTAATAACCTGCACACAGCCTTTGTACTGTGTGCAGGTGTTGTGTACAGCAATTATTTTACCTCATATTTGCAGGCTTTCGTGACGCTAAAAAGTGCTTTTAATCAAAGCCACTGACGGTCGGATAGGCGTGGTGCGAGGTACGGGATGCCACGCCCACCCACACGCCCACTTCGTATCTCAGTGCTGGGACCGCTGTGTGATTGACACACAGGTCCCAGCGCATGGGCCCTTCAACTAATGTAACGTGCGCACTGCTGCGTGTCATCCACGCTCCTGCTCCTGCGCTCTCTGCACCTAGCCCTGCGCAGGCGCACTGAGGAGGACGACGGTGGCGGGAGCGAGCGCTTGCTGGATGACACGCAGCAGTGCGCACGTTACATTAGTTGAAGGGCCCATGCGCTGGGACCTGTGTGTCAATCACACAGCGGTCCCAGCACTGAGATACAAAGTGGGCGTGTGGGTGGGCGTGGCATCGTGTACCTCGCACCACGCCTATCCGACCGTCAATGGCTTTGATTAAAAGCACTTTTTAGCGTCACGAAAGCCTGCAAATATGAGGTAAAATAATTGCTGTACACAACACCTGCACACAGTACAAAGGCTGTGTGCAGGTTATTACACTAAAATTTCATGACAGTTGCGCTTTAATGTCACTCCTTGAGTCACTTGTTCTACCGGGGTGCTAGGAGTCAGACCCCTACCAACATAATACTGATGACCTATCCAAAAAAATGGCCTAGCCAACAATATTGAAGTTATGAATTGCATAGTTTCAAACGTGGCCTAAAAACACATCTCTTCAGACAGGCCTAGAACATTCTCTAATTGGCCTCAACATATCCCCAACATATCCCCAACATATCCCCAACATATCCTCAACATATCCCCAACATATCCCCAACATATCCCCAACATATCCTCAACATATCCCCAACATATCCTCAACATATCCCCGACATATCCTCAATATATCCCTGACATATCCCCAACATATCCCCAACATATCCCCAACATATCCTCAACATATCCTCAACATATCCCCAACATATCCTCAACATATACCCAACATATCCCCAACATATCCTCAACATATTCTCAACATATCCCCGACATATCCCCAACATATCCCCAACATATCCTCAACATATCCCCAATATATCCCCAACATATCCCCAACATATCCCCAACATATCCCCAACATATCCCCAACATATCCCCAACATATCCCCAACATATCCCCGACATATCCCCGACATATCCCCAACATATCCCCAACATATTCCCAACATATCCTCAACATATCCTCAACATATCCTCAACATATCCCGACATATCCCCGACATATCCTCAACATATCCCGACATATCCCCAACATATTCCCACACCTCTTGTTTGAATAGTTATTGTGTAATATTATGTCTGATACTTGTCTTTGTTTGTACCCCATAATTGTAAGCGCTGTGGAATCTGTGGGCGCTATATAAATAAAAAAAATAAAAAAAATAGTAATTTCATGATGAGCCCTCTTTATTGACTTCAATTGGGGCCACTGGAAATAGCAATGAGTGTACTGAGGGATTACCTATGCCCCACAGAAGTCTATGGAGAGGGATACTACAATGGAATGTACATGGGATTGAATGCTCAGTTTTAGGTTATTACTGGTACACTGTAGCAAACTGAAATAGTCCCGATTAGATGGCACCATATATTGACTCTGGTGCTGCTCAGAAGAGATGATAGGATTAGTTTCCATACAGAGAAGTTTCTGAATAGCAAAGCTTTTGTAATCTTTGCCTTAAGGACTGACACAAGCCGTGCTTCTGGAAATGAACACTGCAGGAATGTGACTGTAAGGGAATGTATATACAGTGCGGTAAGAATCTGTCTGTGCCTGCTCCATATGTAATGGTAGAGAGGTTTCCTGGAGGATATGACAGGTTGTATGCGATGCTGGATGAACCCTTAAACAACAGGTTTTCAGACAAACTGAGGTTTAAAGGGGTATTCCAGGAAAAAACTTTTTTTATATATCAACTGGCTCCAGAAAGTTAAACAGATTTGTATATTACTTCTATTAAAAAAATCTCAATCCTTTCAGTACTTATGAGCTTCTGAAGTTAAGGTTGTTCTTTTCTGTCTAAGTGCTCTCTGATGACACCTGTCTTGGGAAACGCCCAGTTTAGAAGCAAATCCCCATAGCAAACCTCTTCTAAACTGGGCGTTTCCCGAGACACATGTCATCAGAGAGCACTTAGACAGAAAAGAACAACCTTAACTTCAGAAGCTCATAAGTACTGAAAGGATTAAGATTTTTTAATATAAATAATTTACAAATCTGTTTAACTTTCTGGAGCCAGTTGATATATAAAAAAAAAGTTTTTTCCTGGAATACCCCTTTAATTCCCATAATGCACTGCATTTCCCAGTATTTGGCAACTGTTTAGCCAGGCATATTGAACAAAGGAAGAACCACCCCAGGTTACAGCTCACAGGTGCATAATAATCAGGGAACTAATAAAACAAAGAAATGGCATTTAAAAATTGACAAACATATAAAAATACATATAAGAACATGATATAATAAATAAATATCACACATGAACAAACATAGACCAGCAGGAACAAACATAGATTAACCCCTTAAGGACTCAGGGTTTTTCCGTTTTTGCACTTTCGTTTTTTCCTCCTTACCTTTTAAAAATCATAACCCTTTCAATTTTCCACCTAAAAATCCAAATTATGGCTTATTTTTTTGCGTCGCCAATTCTACTTTGCAGTGACATTAGTCATTTTACCCAAAAATTCCACTGCAAAACGGGAAAAAAAATCATTGTGTGACAAAATCGAAGAAAAAAGCCATTTTGTAACTTTTGGGGGCTTCCGTTTCTACGCAGTGCATATTTCGGTAAAAATTACACCTTATCATTATTCTGTAGGTCCATACGGTTAAAATGGTTTTGTTTCACTTCTGGAAAAAATCATAACTACATGCAGGAAAATTTATACGTTTAAAAATGTCATCTTCTGACCCCTATAACTTTTTTATTTTTCCACGTACAGGACGGTATGAGGACTCATTTTTTGCGCCGTGATCTGAAGTTTTTATTGGTATGATTTTTGTTTTGATCGGACTTTTTGATCACTTTTTATTCATTTTTTAATGGTATAAAAAGTGACCAAAATACACTTTTTTGTACTTTGGAATTTTTTTGCGCGTACGCCATTGACCGTGCGGTTTAATTAATGATATATTTTTATAGTTCGGACATTTACGCACGCGGCGATACCACATATGTTTATTTTATTTTTTTTTACACTGTTTTATTTTTTTTATGGGAAAAGGGGGGTGATTCAAACTTTTATTAGGGAAGGGGTTAAATGACCTTTATTAACACTTTTTTTTTGCAATGTTATAGGTCCCATAGGGACCTATAACACTGCACACACTGATCTTTTACACAGATCACAGGCGTGTATTAACACGCCTGTGATCAGTGTTATCGGCGCTTGACTGCTCCTGCCTGGATCTCAGGCACGGAGCAGTCATTCGCCGATCGGACACCGAGGAGGCAGGTAAGGGCCCTCCCGGTGTCCGGTCAGCTATTCGGGACGCCACGATTTCACCGCGGCGGTCCCGAATAGCGCGACTGAGCAGCCGGGTCACTTTCACTTTCGCTTTAGAAGCGGCGGTCAGCTTTGACCGCCGCTTCTAAAGGGTTAATACCGCACATCGCCGCGATCGGCGATGTGTGGTATTAGCCGCGGGTCCCGGCCGTTGATGAGCGCCGGGACCGACGCGATATGATGCGGGATCGCGGCGCGATCCCGCTTCATATCGCGGGAGCTGGCGCAGGACGTAAATATACGTCCTGCGTCGTTAAGGGGTTAAAAGGGTACAACCCTGGGAAAAAATTTTTTTTTTAAATTAGCTGGTGCCAGAAAGTTAAGCAGATTTGTAAATTAATTCTATTTTAAAATCTTAACCCTTCCAGTACTTATCAGTTGCTGTATGCTCCAGAGGAAGTTCTTTTCTTTTTGAATTTCTTTTGTCTCTCCACAGTGCTCTCTGCTGACACCTCTGTCCATTTTAGGAACTGTCCAGAGCAGAAGCCAATCCCCATGGCAAACCTATCCTGCTCTGGACAGTTCCTGACATGGACAGAGGTGTCAGCAGAGAGCACTGTGGTCAGACATAAAGGAAATTCAAAAAGAAAAGAACTTCCTCTGTAGTATACAGCAGCTGATAAGTACTGAATGGATTAAGATTTTTAAATAGAAGTCATTTACAAATCTGTTTAACTTTCTGGCGCCAGTTGATTTAAAAAAAATGTTTTCCAGGGGAGTACCCCTTTAAACATTAAAAATGGCTACCAGCTGCATAGTGTATTTTTCCTCGTTACACAATAAGAAATTAGATTCCCTGAAATCAATTATTTTAGCAACTATCCCTGCCAGTTGTCCAAATAGATATCAGTGACTTAAAAATCATGAGTCCTCCCGGATTTATACGTTATCCACCTTATTTTCATGAATGTCTGAACAAGACTATTGAAAATACCTGCTAATTTTATAAAACTTTGTGTGATATTTATATATCATGTTCTTGACATGTATTTTTATATGTATGTCAATATTAAAATGCCATTTATCTATTTTATTTGTTTCTAGGTTATAACGTACCTGTGAGCGTGTAGTGGGTGAAACTGATGATAAAGATACTTACCCATCCCCGATCCGTGGTCCCGTTTGCAAACTTACCCGCCTTATTCGGGTGGCAGGTTTGGTGCACGGGCTCAGCTCCAAGAGCACACTGATGTCTTAGCTTCTGCTACTTCACTTGGCCCTGCTGTGGCAAGGCTTGAAGAAACAGCAGTGGTGACGTAAGTGTGCTCCTGGAGCTCCGTCCGTGTACCAAGCCTGCTGCCCAGAAGAGGAGGAAACCAGGCGAGCAGGGACCATGGTCAGGGATAATTCCTGAAGAGCCAAGGTACGTGCTCTCAAATCACCCAAGTGCAAGTAAAAAGTGCAAACATATTTACATAAAAACCGTGCACGAGGATGCGGTCCATCGCAAGCTCTTCTCCGAAAGGGAAGAGGCCCCCCAACAAAACAAAACCCTTCGCCTCTGGGCCATAAGGCACCTGCAAGGTTCCAAGTACAATGTCCCCTTTTGCCGAAGCTACTCAGGGACCGAAAAGTGTTCCCGGCGGGTAACTAGGCATCAACCAGGTTGCCACCAAGGAACCAGTAACACCGATTCGGTATTCATGCTGAAGCAGGAGTACCACGGGTATGGCAGGGAGGTGAGGAACCTAATGGACACACACACCTCCCCTAGACCGGCAGGAGGGACACCCAGAGGGGCTACCGCACCCTGACCAAATCCTTGTGACACATAAAGAACACAAACCTGAGCACAGTGACAACAACATATCAAATAAATAAGTGAATGTGCGCAGTGTAAAACTGTCCGGACATCCGGACTGATCTATAAAAATTCCTCTGATGATCAAGAGCCAGAAGGCCGGAACGCTACAGGTGAGTGTTCAGAAGAGTGAGAGAACAAGTGCGTGCTTCGTGCCACCAGTCAAGTGGGGTCACCCCTCCACGGATCAGGGATAGGTAAGTATCATTATCATCAGTGTCACCTGCACTACATGCCTGTACCAACAGGTTAGTGCGGGTGACACTGATGATATCTTCCCTTTAGGGGCTACTTAAGGGTAATTCTTCCTTTGTTCAATATCCCTGATGAAGAAGTTGCCAAATGTGTTTCATTGTGGAAATTAAGTGTCGGATACAACCTGCCATATCCTTAAAGGGGTACTCCGCCCCTAGACATCTTATCCCCTATCCAAAGGATAGGGGATAAGATGTCAGATCGCCGGGGTCCCGCTGCTGGGGACCCCGGGGATCGCTGCTGCAGCACCCCGATATCATTACTGCACAGAGCGAGATCGCTCTGCACGTAATGACGGGTGATACAGGGGCCGGAGCATCGTTACGTCACGGCTCCGCCCCTCGTGACGTTGTGGCCCGCCCCTTTCAATACAAGTCTATTGGTAGGGGGCGTGGCAGCGGGGCCGCGGGACCGCAGCGATCTAACATCTTATTCCCTATTCTTTGGATAGGGGATAAGATGCCAGGGGCGGAGTACCCCATTAAGGAAACCTCTTTGACCCAGATTTATCAAACTGCGTGAGAGAAAAAATAGAGTCATTTTCCCACAGCAACCAATCACAGCTCAGCCAACAAGCTCTGGTAAAGTGAAACCTGAGCTGTGATTGGTTGTTGTGGGAAAATCCCTCTATTTTTTCTCTCTCACAGTTTAATAAATCTTGGCCTTTATCGTTATCCTCTGTGGGCAGAAGTGACTACAGTGGGACTCCTATTGTTTGAGAAAATTGTAGCCTATATGTAATGGAACCAATACAAGTATCCTCCATACGTCTGACAACAATAAAGTTCCATCCTTTGAGCAGAATGAAAATAACTCCTGCCAAACTCTGTGTTATCACCAATGATGCAGTAAATGTTCTTATTATTCTGGACTGACCCATCATGCCTCAGGACCATGGAGCACAGATTTCATATGTTCCGCAGTCTTATACAAGCTTTGTGCTGAGCTCATTGTTGCCACCTGCAGGGTAATGCACATATTTGTTAAAAAGTTTACCAGATATATTTCATAAATATATTACATTCTATGCCAGTCTGTACTTGAGCCTTAGTTTTAGACTTTCAAAAAATGTCCTTCACAACAGTGTAGCTATAAGGGGAGGTTACAGTCACACCCATGCCCTAGCAAAACTGCAAATGGTGGGGGGAAAGGTAAAAGATTTAGCATTGGAACCAGCTTCAGGTAACCCTTCTAAATGACAGATGTTAAAGGGGTATTCCAGGAAAAAACTTTTTATCCCCTATCCAAAGGATAGGGGACAAGATGTCTGATCGCGGGGAGCCCGCTGCTGAGACCCCCCCACGATCTCCCTGCAGCATAGAATGTGGGTGCTGAATCTCCTGTTTGGGAAACCTCCGGGTTTCCAGGACTGGGGACGTGACGTCACGCCACGCCCCCTCCATTCATGTCTATGAGAGGGGGCGTGACGGCCGTCACGCCCCCTCCCATAGACATGAATGGAGGGGGCATGGCGTGACGTCAAATCCCCAGTCCCGGAAATCCGGAGCTTTCCGAAACTGGAGACTGGGGAGAGATCGCGGGGGGTCCCAGTGGCAGGTCCCCCGCGATCAGACATCTTATTCCCTATCCTTTGGATAGGGGATAAAATGTTTTTGCCCGAAATGCCCCTTTGAATGAAAGCACAGTACCAGTACAAAACACAGTATACTGATCATTACATACAGCCGACTACACAGAACCACTTCACATCTCCTATAGGAAATCCTGAATGCATAGAAGTTGTACTATTCCATTACCATATTCTGTGAACATAAAAGCCATCTTCACACATCTCTCACACCTTTATGACAATGTACTTGTAAATGGCACACTGGGTGACACCCCTTTTAGAAGGTTCATATAGGTGCCATGTTTGTTGTCAGTCAGTGTTCTAGAGGCAGATAGTATAAAGAGGTTGATACTTAAGAGGTTTTGGGTGTGACCCTTTCTACTTTTGTCATAAATGCACATACAGCTGCTCAGTATGACTTATGTCATTGCCATACACTGTGACATGTAGCCCCACATGACCCCTTTACAAGCAGCAGTGTCCATACACATAGAGGTAAGACCACTGTGAAATCAGGGCTCCGCTTCCCTATCTCTGGAGTGTTCTGCTGCCCTAGGGCCTTGTATGACGTCTCCAGCCTCAGGCTAGGTGTATAGATAAAGCTTGTGCCCCCCCCCCCCTCTCCCCAAACCTGATATCACTAAGTTGGAATGCAGGAACCTTGGGGTGTGGTGTTACCAATAATGAAGGAACTCTGTAAGAGCTGGAGATCAGAGCTCAAGCACTCACCTGCTCCACCTACTTGGAAAGTAGAGAAGAAAAAGCAGAAGGAGCAGCGAGAGCAAATATTTGTTTATTCATAGAGCCCTCCAAATCCAAAGATGAAAGATGTAATGTACACAGTTAGGGCCTCTAATATGGGGCCCCTCTGCTCTACCTTTACCGGGGCCCAGCACCAAGCCTGAATACCGTGTCCTCCAACCTGTGGATCTCTAGCATTTGGCAGACTACAACTCTCTGCATGCTCGACTGCCACTAGAAAACCACAGGCTGATGGCCACTAGTCTAAAAGATGCCCCATATATATATATATATATATATATATATATATATATATATATATACAGCACTTTTGAATCTTCTGTGTGCTGCGGCATCCTTCCTAGATATATATATATATATATATATATATGTACACATATATTCTTCCAAAAACAGAAGTGAATCCTCAGCCTCCTTGGGATTCACTCTCCTTCTGGCAAGAATTATAGAAACCTATCAAAGACTCATAACAAGATGGCATCTTTAAAGTGTACCTCTCATTTGCAAAAACTTTTTTATATAAAAATGCAGTGGTTAAAATGTGTATATTTTTGTACCTGCAGCTATTGCATGTGTGTCTCTGTGGACAAGCAGGGCTCTGTACGCTGAGGACATGCAGGGCTCTGTACACCGAGGACAAGCAGGGTTCTGTACACCGAGGACAAGCAGGGCTCTGTACACTGAGGACAAGCAGGTCTATGTACACTGAGGACAAGCAGGGCTCTGTGCACTGAGGACAAGCAGGACTATGTACACTGAGGACAAGCAGGACTATGTACACTGAGGACAAGCAGGACTATGTACACTGAGGACAAGCAGGAATCTGTGCACTGAGGACAAGCAGGGCTCTGTACACTGAAGACAGGCAGGGCTCTGTGCACTGAGGACAAGCAGGGCTCTCTGTACACTGAAGACAAGCAGGGCTCTGTACACTGAGGACAAGCAGGGCTCTGTATACTGAGGACAAGCAGGGCTCTGTACACTGAGGACAAGCAGGGCTCTGTACACTGAGGACAAGCAGGGCTCTGTACACTGAGGACAAGCAGGGCTCTGTACACTGAGGACAAGCAGGGCTCTGTACACTGAGGACAAGCAGGGCTATGTGCACTGAGGACAAGCAGGGCTATGTACACTGAGGACAAGCAGGGCTCTGTGCACTGAGGACAAGCAGGGCTCTGTACACTGAGGACAAGCAGGGCTATGTACACTGAGGACAAGCAGGGCTCTGTGCACTGAGGACAAGCAGGGCTCTGTACACTGAGGACAAGCAGGGCTCTGTACATTGAGGACAAGCAGGGCTATGTGCACTGAGGACAAGCAGGGCTATGAACACTGAGGACAAGCAGGACTCTGTGCACTGAGGATAAGCAGGGCTCTGTACACTGAAGACAGGCAGGGCTCTGTGCACTGAGGACAAGCAGGGCTCTCTGTACACTGAAGGCAAGCAGGGCTCTGTACACTGAGGACAAGCAGGGCTCCGTACACTGAGGACAAGCAGGGCTCTGTACACTGAGGACAAGCAGGGCTCTGTGCACTGAGGACAAGCAGGGTTCTGTGTACTGAGGACAAGCAAGCTCATCTATACAATGAGAACAAGTGGGGCTCTGTACATAGAGGACAAGCAGGGCTCTCTACACTGAGGACAAGCAGGGCTCTGTACACTGAGGACAAGCAGGGCTCTGTACAGAGAGGACAAGCAGGGTTCTGTACACTGAGGACAAGCAAGCTCATCTGTACAGTGAGGACAAGCAGGGCTCTCGACACTGAGGACAAGCGGGGCTCTGTACTCTGAGGATACACAGGGCTCTGTGCAATGAGGCTCTAAGACACGCCCCCGGCTCACACAGCAGGCTGATTGACAAGCCAGGAGCCTGCAAAGAGCCCTCATTGTCCCGCCCACACTCCCTGCATTTTGTCTCCGTACAGAGACACACAGACAATAGCTGCAGGGAAAGCCTTTTTTCAAGCAGAAATATACAAATTTTTAACCAATGTATATTACAAATATACATAAAGTGGTATTATCTACGTTATAGAAAAAGTTATTGCAAATGACAGGTACACTTTAATGCCATTTATACTGCATCTGTAAACAGTATTTACTAGTAGAGACCTTGCATTGTAGTCATAAACATGAATGTTCAGCGCTCTAGATTCTGTCAAGGTCAGTGTTGTAGGTAATAAGAAATGGATTTTAGGCATACTTGTCTCACTCCTTATCTAGGATACACCCACAATCTACATTATTTTGAATCTCAAATAAATAGTAAATAGAAACCCCTTTAGCACACCTCAAAGATAAAGGGCTAATTCAGGATCAAAAAAATAAATAAAAATGGCGGCTTTTCCAAAACCAGCATCATATCTATCCTCAGGTTGTTTGTGGTATTACAATTCTGTTCCACTAACTTCAGTGAAACTGAGCTGCGGTACTACGGACAAATTAAGGATAAGTGAAGCACTGTTTGTAGAAGAAAGCAGCTATCATTCTAATCCTGGATAACCCCAACAACATAGACCAAATACCACTTAAAGTGTACCGGACATTAAAAAAAACCAAAAAAAACTAGAATGTTATGACCCCGACCACTCACTAAAATGAGCGAGAAGAGAAGTGCACAACTGAGTGCTTCTCTCCCCATTCTCTGTCTATGGGACTGGGGGGTGCGATAGACTTGCATTATGTAACACAGGGTTTAGAGCGCTGGGCCCCCCCGCGATCTCCTGTTTAGAGCCCCGGTTCTCCTATACAACGGCATGTCACAACCTCCGCCCGATGCGGGGGCCACCATGCCCTCCTCTATATAGTTCTATGGGAGAGCCATAGATTGCTGAACGCCTCTCCCACAGAGCTATATGCAGGGGGCATGGTGGCCCCCGCTTCGGGTGGGAGTCATGTCGCGCTGCTGTATAGGAGAACCGGGGCTCTAAACAGGAGATCGTGGGGGGTCCCATTGCTCGGACCCCTGCAATCTAAAACTTATCCCCAATCATTTTGGATATGGGATAAGTTTTTTTTACATGATACTTGTCCTTTAAACAGGTACTCTGGTGGAATTTTATTTTTTTTTTTAAATCAACTGGTGCCAGCAAGTCAAACAGATTGGTAAATTACTTCTATTAAAAAAATATTTACCCTTCCAGTACTCATTAGCAGCTATATGCTACAGAGGAAATTCTATTCTTTTTGAATTTATTTATTTTTTGTCTTGTCCACAGTGCTCTCTACTGAGACCTGATGCCCATATCAGGAACTGTCCAGAGCAGGAGAAAATCCCCATAGCAAACCTATGCTGCTCTGGACAGTTCCTGACATGGACAGTGGTGTCAGCAAAGAGCACTGTGGACAAGACAAAAAAGAAATTCAAAAAGAAAAGAACTTCCTCTGTAGCATACAGCTGCTAATAAGTACTGGAAGGGTAAAGATTTTTTAATAGAAGTCAATTACAAATCTGTTTAACTTTCTGCTACCAGTTCAGTTAAAAAAAAAAAAGTTTTCCATCGGAGTACCCCCTTCATACAGACCCCCAGATCAGATCACTTCAGCAGAATACAGAATTTCGGGGCTTTTGAGTTGGATTCTGTCCCCTGTTTCTGCACCAATTTTTTTTTTTACAGAATTTATCTTCCTAATTTTCCTAAACTGTCTAGTCTAAGTTTATACTGCCCAAACAATTTATGATCATCATCTCCCAGTATCAACTTTACCTCCTAGAACAGCTCTTTAATTTAACCACCTCTTCATATAAAGGTCAGCGTTGCGAGCCGGAGCCGGTGCCGGTAGTGGTGTCTTTTCATTGGTTTGTCTGGCATTTGATACTATAAATATATTGCACTATTAACTGGGAAATTGCATCATTTCTATTTATAAACTCCTCCAAACAGAAACATCCGCTGTCATTTATCAGCCGGGGGACAATGAACCGTGTGGGGACCGGAGCTGATGCTGCACAATCCTACATTCCTTCCCCAGAACCCGAATGTACGCAAAATCCTGTATTATGGCTGCACGGCTCTCATGGGTGACCGCGAAAGAGCGGCTGATTCATTCACCAGGAGTTTATATCGAGGATGAGACACAACAAGACGTTCGTGAGCCCTCCAGTTCCTTCCTGTTCTATCAACAACACTGATCTATTCCTTTAGTATGTCTGTCCCTGGGAAAGAGAGGCAACGACTAATTTAGCTGCCAATATAGCTCCTGCATGAGATGTCACTCAGCTTTACCTGGCTCAGGAATGACATACAGCGTTCCCTCAAGTTACAATATTAATTGGTTCCGGGATGACCATTGTATGTTGAAACCATTGTATGTTGAGACCAGAACTCTATGGAAACCTGGTAATTGGTTCTAAAGGCACCAAAATGTCATCCAAAAATAGGAAAAAGTGAGAATTAAATAAAAATAAGTAGATAACTAATATAGATAAAGCAAGTTCTTACATATAAAAGTAAGAAAAAGCTGCTGGGAGCTGCAAATCACTGTCTATGTTAGTGTTTCCCAAGCAGGGAGCCTCTTGCTGTTGCAAAACTACAACTCCCAGCATGCCCGGACAGCCTTCGGCTGTCCGGGCTTGCTGTGAGTTGTAGTTTTGCAACAGCTGGGGGCACCCTGCTTGGGAAACACTGGTCTATGTAGAGGACAGGAGCTTCTTCGGGGTCCTGTACAGTACACACAGTGTCCTAAAAAAGTAACGTGGAGCCGCCCTTACCTGGTGTCCAAAAGAGCAGCTAATCCTGGTACAGGTAAAGAGTACAGAACATGTAATACCTCCCTGTACTGTAGGGGGCGCTACCAGACACCAGTCAGTGCATACACTTCAGTAATACAGGTAAACAGTACAGATCATGTAATACCTCCCTGTACTGTAGGGGGCGCTTCCAGACACCAGTCAGTGCATACACTTCAGTAATAAAGGTAAAGAGTACAGAACATGTAATACCTCCCTGTACTGTAGGGGGCGCTACCAGACACCAGGCAGTGCAAACGCTTCAGTAATACGGGAGTTTTACCAGTGAATGCCCGTTCTGATTGGTCAGTTCATTGACATGTTTCACAGAACTGGACTGTCCATAGCATTGTATGTTGAGTCTGGTTTCAACTTACAATGGTCCAGAAAAGACCATTGTATGCTGAAACTATTGTATGTTGAAACCATTGTATGTTGAGACCAGAACTCTATGGAAACCTGGTAATTGGTTCTAAAGGCACCAAAATGTCATCCAAAAATAGGAAAAAGTGAGAATTAAATAAAAATAAGTAGATAACTAATACAGATAAAGCACGATCATACATATAAAAGTAAGAAAGATCTGCTGGGAGCTGCAAATCACTGTTTATGTCAGTGTTTCCCAAGCAGGGAGCCTCCAGCTGTTGCAAAACAGGCTTCGGCTGTCCGGGCATGCTGGGAGTTGTAGTTTTGCAACAGCTGGGGGCACCCTGCTTGGGAAACACTGGTCTATGTAGAGGACAGGAGTTTCTTCAGGGTCCTGTACAGTACACACAGTGTCCTAAAGAAGTAACGTGGAGCCGCCCTCATCTGGTGTCCAAAAGAGCAGCTAACCCTGGTACAGGTAAAGTGTACATAACATGTAATACCTTCCTGTACTGTAGGGGGCGCTACCAGACACCAGTCAGTGCATACACTTCAGTAATACAGGTAAAGAGTACAGAACATGTAATACCTCCCTGTACTGTAGGAGGCTCTACCAGACACCAGGCAGTGTATACGCTTCAGTAATACAGGAGTTTTACCAGTGAATGCCCGTTCTGATTGGTCAGTTCATTGATATGTTTCACAGATCTGGACTGTCTGTTGCATTGTATGTTGAGTCTGGTTTCAACTTACAATGGTCCAGAAAAGACCATTGTATGTTGAAACTATTGTATGTTGAGGCCATTGTAAGTTGAGGGATCACTGTATTGGTCTGGTTATGAACTGATACATCCCGCCTTACTTTTACAGGCTGTATAACCAGTCTACTTCCATTATACAAACTCCCAAGGGTTTGTAATGACGACCCTTTTGGCTGTGACCCAGCTTTCCAAGAAACAGTTCTAAGAAAACAGGTATATTGGACAGCATTTTTTAATTTTAGGAATTTTAGAAATTCTCTTTGGCGGCACGGCATGTTGGGAAGCAGAGATTCTTCCACAGAACTACTGGATCCCATTAGGCTATGTTCACATGAAGGAATATGTGCGGAATGTTCGCCCGGGCGAACATACCGCACAATGGTTTGTACCTTCGGTGCTAGGACCGCTCAGAAATGTGCTATCTTCATAGACTGCAATGCATTTCCAAGCAGAATCCGAAAAAACATTGAACCGGTTCAATTTTTCTACGGACGCCGGAATTGGGATTTCCACAGTAGAAACATCTGTGGTGGAAATTCTGCCTTCTGAACAGTGCAGCAGGATCTCATTGAAATCAATAGGACTATGCTGCTACAGAATTTCCAAGCAGAATGTTCCCGCAGAATTCCGCTCGGAAATTCCTCTGTGAACATGGCCTTCAGAGGAAACAGGGTTTGATGGCACCTTTATTGAACTGCTGTAATGTGGGAATTAGGCTAGGTTCACACTATGTTCCTGCCCACTTTAGTTGCAGACGTTTAAGGGGAGTAACGGATCCCATTGCTTTCTATAGCTGCACGGAGTGACCTAGTGCGGGACCGTATGCGCTATTTTCAGTAGACTTAAAAACATGGGTCGCTGAGCTTCTGATATAGCGCCATACGTCTTGAACAAAGTTGCTACCTCGGCATCCCGGTTTTGGCAGGATGCTGACAGATACGACTAGCAGGGGCACGAACATAGTGTGAACTTTCCCTAACCCAGTTGCAAATGCTACATTTCTCTACTGCAGTTTTTCTCAACCAGGGGGCCTCCAGATATTACAAAACTACAACTCGCAGCATTTCCAGACAGCCTTTGGCTGGGAGTTGTAGTTTTGCAACAGCTGGAGGCACCCTGGTTGGGAATCACTGCCCTAGAGCATTGCACAAAACTAATTGCAAGCTATGTGCTGTGTAAAGTACAAATTAGGGTTCATTCACACCGTCGCTGTGCTCTGGCAAAGAGAGCTCAGTCGGTTGGTCCTTTGGAAGGACAGGAGTTGAGTGGAGAAAATAAAGAGTGCATGTCTTGTAAAGTGACAGACCCCATTCAAGTCAATGGGCTCCGTCGGTACCCTGTGGTCTCAGTTGCCCGTTCAGGGTCTGTTCTGTGCAAAAAAAAAAAGAGCCCAATGGACCCTAAATGGGACACAGCACAACAGGCGTGTGAACTTAGCCAAGTTCTCCACAGTAAAATAAATACACTAAGGGTCCTAAATAGTGGACCCCTGTTCAGAATTCCGTAAAAAGGGTAAGTTAAAAGGGTATTCCAGGAAAAAAACTTTTTTTTATATATCAACTGGCTCCAGAAAGTTAAACAGATTTGTAAATTACTTCTATTAAAAAATCTTAATCCTTTCAGTACTTATGAGCTTCTGAAGTTAAGGTTGTTCTTTTCTGTCTAAGTGCTCTCTGATGACACGTGTCTCGGGAAACGTCCAGTTTAGAAGCAAATCCCCATAGCAAACCTCTTCTAAACTGGGCGTTTCCCGAGACAGGTGTCATCATAGAGGACTTAGACAGAAAAGAACAACCTTAACTTCAGAAGCTCATAAGTACTGAAAGGATTAAGATTTTTTTAATAGAAGTAATTTACAAATCTGTTTCACTTTTTGGAGCCAGTTGATATATATAAAAAAGTTTTTTCCTGGATAACCCCTTTAAACAAAACAGAAACATAGAGCCTCAATGACTTAGCTGAGACCGATGATAACGATGATACGTGTAGATCCCGGACGAGCCCCCAAAATAAGAAAAGTGCCAAAAAATAAATACCTAGAAAGGGTTAAGGGTCGCAGTTACAATAGGAATTAACCTGTGTGGCATCCTCAGTGTTGGGATGGATGACTGTGAGAACAGACAAGACAAAGTTTAATTACAGGAGAGAGAAATCTCAGTCAGACGTAAAATGATTGTAAGCCCCGGACACGCTGGATCTTGTTTCTGATACCTGGAGCGGAATCCAGTTGTGCACCCCTTCACCGCTGTTATTTTAACAAAACAATGAGTCGGCGGAGTCATCTACCTCCTGCACTGCTGGGTCACAGGAAGGGGTGAAAGGTGACAGGAGGTTACAGTAATCTGAAGTGATCATATTCTGCCCAGGGGCTGCAATGCACAGGGTATAAAGGATTCCCCATATACAAATACGTATGGTGGGTATCACAGCAGAACTATAACCGACCGAGCAAAGTGAGGTCTATTTTTCGACTGGATTTTTGTTTGTGCGTATGTTCTGTGATAACTGGAAAACGCCTTCAGAGATTTGTCTCAAATTTATAGCAATAACATATTGGGGATGGTTACGCTGAAATTGGTCATGCAGAAGGGGGTGTCAACCCCCTTGAAACATTCTAGATAGTACATTGTGAGGATGACCAAAAGAGCCATGAAGTTTAAAGGGGTATTCCAGGAAAAAAAAATTATATCAACTGGCTCCAGATAGTTAAATAGATTTGTAAATTACTTCCATTAAAAAATCTTAATCCTTTCAATAATTATCAGCTGCTGAAGTTGAGTTGTTCTTTTCTGTCTGGCAACAGTGCTCTCTGCTGACATCTCTGCTTGTCTCGGGAACTGCACAGAGTAGAAGAGGTTTGCTATGGGGATTTGCTTCTAAACTGGGCGGTTCCCGAGACACGTGTCATCAGAGAGCACTTAGACAGAAAAGAACAACTCAACTTCAGCAACTCATAAGTACTGAAAGGATTAATATTTTTTAATAGAAGTCATTTACAAATGTTTAACTTTCTGGAGACAGTTGATATATAAAACATTTTTTTTTCCTGGATAACCCCCTTTAAGTCTGTTTCACAATATCGGGATTTTTGAACGTTCCATGCAACATCTGCTGTCAAAATTTGCGCGCCACAGCTCTCTTCGAGAAGTGACATGTTGTTGCCACTGTGCTTCTGCATCACATATGGTAAAACGGACATTGTTATTCCATCTCTTGAAGTGCAAATGTCCAACAATGCTTGAGTGAAAAAGCAACACATACTTAAAAAAAATGTGCAGCAACCCAAGCTGAGGAATCTGAAGAAGAAAGGGCACATAGACTTGAACAAATGAGAAGACAAAATGCCCAGAAAGAAGGGGCGAAAAAAAGCTCCTTACTTTATGCATCACGTGTTTCCCAACCAGAGTGGCTCCAGCTGTTGCAAAACTACAACTCCCAGCATGTCCGGACAGCCTTCGGCTGTCCGGGCATACTGGGAGTTGCAATTTTGCAACAGCTGGAGCCACCCTGGTTGGGAGACACTGCATTACGTATCTGAACAGAGTGAAGTCTTCTGTTCACCAAAAAACTAGTTTATAGCTATAGCTTTCTAGTTTACCAATAGCAACCAATCGCAGCTCAGCTTTCATTTTACTAGAGCTTATGAAAGCTGAGATCTGATTGGTTGTAACAGGGAAAACCAGACCTAAGACGTATTGATAAATCTGGGCCAAAGTCTTATATAAAGTTGCAATAGCTAGAAAAGATCCCGGCACACACGGATGGATGCAAAATCATCTTAGGTGTTTATTCAAGAATATGCATAGCAGTATAGCGACACACAGGACGTGTTTTGGAAACCTTGTGGCCTTCATCAAGAGATCAGTTGATGAAGGCCATGAGGTGGCCAAAACGCGTCCTGTGAATAAACACTTAAGGTGATTTTGCATCCATTCATGTGTGCGCGATTTCTTCTACCTATTTCATGATGACTGGTCCACGTGCACCACACCACAACTGCGAGTGCCGACTCCTTCTACTACTATCTACTTATATAAAGTTGCAGACTGTCCATTATATCGGTAGTGTCCAAGCGGTGGTGCTCCAGCTGTCGTGCCATATGTTAGACATCACTGCAATATACGATGATTAAAGGAGTAGTCTGGCCAAAAAAAACTTATCCCCTATCCAGAGGATAGAGGATAAGTGTCTGATTACAGGTGACTCCCTCGTGATCTCCTGCCCCAGCTCTCGTGCTCCATTTGTTTCTATGGGAGCACCAAAAAGACCTGAGTGCTGTACTCACGACATCTCAGGCGTTTCCATAGAAATTAACGGAGCGTGTGTCATCTGTAGCATGCACTCCTCCAACAGAGTGGGGGCGGCAAGCAGGGAATTGCGGGGGCGGGGGTCTGACCTGTGGATAGGGGATACCTTGTATTTTGCCAGACTACCCCTTTAAATTTCATGTACATGAAAGTGGAAATTTCCTTAAAGAGGTTATCCAGGAAAAAACTTATATTATTTATATATAAACTGGCTCCAGAAAATTAAACAGATTTCTAAATTACTTCTATTAAAAAATCTTAATCCTTTCAGTACTTATGAGCTGCTGGAGTTGAGTTGTTCTTTTCTGTCTAAGTGCTCTCTGATGACACCTGTCCCGGGAACTGTCCAGAGTAGAAGCAAATCCCCATAGCAAACCTCTTCTACTCAGTGCAGTTCCCGAGACAAGCAGAGGTGTCAGCAGAGAGCACTGTTGTCAGACAGAAAAGAACAACTCAACTTCAGCAGCTGATAATTGTTGGAAGGATTAAGATTTTTTAATAGAAGTAATTTACAAATCTGTTTAACTTTCTGGAGCCAGTGAATATAATTTTTTTTTCCTGGAATACCCCTTTAAAAGGAAATCTGTCACCAGTGTCACCTGCATTAACCTGTCGGTACAGACAGGTAGTGCAGGTGACACTGATGACAACGGTACTTACCTTGTCCCGTTCCGTGCAGTCATTCTTCGGTAATCTTCTACAGTATCTTCAGCTTCTCCGGTATCTTTGGCTTGAAGCACGGGTGGAGCTTAGTGACGTCACCGCTGCTGCTCTCTGCTGGGTTCCGCTGCTAGAGAACAGCAGCGGAGACATCACCAAACTAAGCCCAGAACTAGGCCCAAACATCATGCTCCAAACTAGGCCCAGAGCTGAAGATACCGGTGAACATTACTGAAGAACGACTGCGCGGAACTGGACAAGGTAAGTATCGTTGTCATCAGTGTCACCTACAGGTTAGTCTGTACCAACAGGTTAGTGCAGGTGACACTGGTGACAGATTTCCTTAAGTATCATGAGTAAAAACTTATCCCCTATCCTTTGGATAGGGGATAAGTTTTAGATTGCAGGGGGATCCGACAGCTGGGCGTGATCTCCTGTTTGGAGCCCCGATTCTCCAGCACAGGGACGCATCACAACCCCCGCTCGAAGCCGAGGCTGCCAAACCCCCCTCCATATAGCTCTATGGGAGAGCCTACAGTATCTTTGGCTCTCCCATAGAGCTATATGGAGGGGGCGTGATGGCCTTCACTTCGGCCAGGGATCATGACGCACTCCTGTGCTGGAGAATGGGGCTCCAACAGGAGATCACGCCCAGCGCTCGTATCCCCCGCAATCTAAAACTTATCCCCTATCCGAAGGATACGTTTTTATTCATGATACTAATCCTTTAAAGTATTATAGAAGAGAATCGCACTGCAAGCAGGTAACTCAGTGCAGATCATTTCACCTCAATAGTGTAATGTCAGGCTGGTGATATTTAGATAAAAACCTTTAAAGGGCTACTTCGCCCCTAGACATGTTATTTCCTAATCAAAGGATAGGGGATAACATGTCTGATCGCAGTGGGCCGCCGCTGCAGCGTTCATGAACACGGATGGACCCTCAGCAATCAGACATGTTGTCCTCTATCCTTTGGATGGGTATAACATGTCTAGAGGCGGAGTACCCCTTTAAATGTAGCACCCTGTTTGTATGATCCCAGTGAGGATAGGGGTCTCCACGCTCTCCAGCTGGTGAAAAATAAACTGCCATCATGCTGGGGTTGTAGATTTTTGCAACAGCTGGAGAGCCACAAGATGGACACAATATTTGTTTAAAGGGGAATGCTCCAAAATGATGAATGGCCCAAACACAAAGCGACTTCAATCAGAAATAGTCATCCAAAGCTTCTGCCACTACCATTAAGAATAAATATTTGTTCCCCGGGCTCCAGTCACATTTTTACAGAGCCCTGTTACAGGCTTAGACTTGCTCTTAAAAAAATTAACAAGTGCCTGCCGCTTCCTGACACCTCCATTAACCCTTGAATTCCACACACTTGAAAAGCACTTAAGCCACCCCAGAAGTCAATGGGGGTGGGGGGGAGGCGATTGATGGCTCTCCAGCTGATTTACAATTACAGGATTCAGCAGGTAAAGTCTCTTCTACTGGGCCCTTTGGTTCTCCAACAATATAAAATCTACCCATTTATTAATAAGGTCATAGCTCTGCTCATACATTGGTTTCCTGGAACAATGACTAATGGAGAAGCCGAGGAGAACAGAGGGGAAGACATAAGGAGCAACATTCTTGTAAATGGTCCAGCTGTCAAATAGGATTTAGGAAGCTCTCCTTTACCACCTAGTGGATAGTAATCAAAATAGCAACACTAAGTGTGAAACGGAATGGTCTATGATGGTGTTACTAGTGTTACATATGGGGCAGTATTATAGTAGTTATATTAATGTACACAAGAGGCAGTATTATAGTAGTTATATTAATGTACACAAGAGGCAGTATTATAGTAGTTACCTTATTGTGCTTAGGGGGCAGTATTATAGTAGTTACCTTATTGTGCTTAGGGGGCAGTATTATAGTAGTTACCTTATTGTACTTAGGGGGCAGTATCATAGAAGGTATATTCTTGTACATAGGAGGCAATACTATAGTAGTTATATTCTAGTACATAGGAGTAGTATTATAGTAGTTATATTCTTGTACATAGGGGGCAGTATTATAGTAGTTATATTCTTGTACATAGGAGCAGTATTATAGTAGTTATATTCTTGTACATAGGAGGTAATATTATAGTAGTTATATTCTTGAACATAGGAGGCAGTATTATAGTAGTTATAGTATTGTACATAGGAGGCAGTATTATCGTAGATATATTCTTGAACATAGAAGCAGTATTATAGTAGTTATATTCTTGTATATAGAAAGCAGTATTATAGTAGTTATAGTATTGTACTTAAAGGAGAACTCCAGAGTATAAAAATTGTCCCCCATACTGCCGGCAGTAAAAAAATAAAGATGTACATACCTTCCTCCGCTCCCCCGGGGCCTCCGGTAACCGGCTCCGGTCTCCGCCACAATCCTCTTCCTGGTTGCCGGTGGTCGGAGAGTCATACTGCGCTCAGCCAATCACCAGCCGCAGTGAAGTCCCATCTCGGCCGGCGGTAGGCTGAGCGGCAGTGTGACGTTTTCGGCCCGGCAGCAGGTGCCGGTGTAGTGAAGAATTTTATGTCCTGAAGCGTTTTCACACTGCCGCTCAGCCTATCGCTGGCCGAGTCGGACTTCGCTGCGGCTGGTGATTGGCTGAGCGCAGTATGATTCTCTGACCACCAGCAACCAGGAAGTGGATCGCGGCGGAGACCGGAGCTGGTTACTGTAGGCCCCGGGGGAGCGGAGGAAGGTATGTACATCTTAATTTTTTTACTGCCGGCAATTTTTATACTCTGGAGTTCTCCTTTAAGGAAATATTGTAGTAGTTATATTCTTGTACATAGTATTATAGTAGTTATATTTTTTTCACATTGGAGCAGTATTATCCCCTTAAGGACCCAGCCCAAATATACCTTAAGGACCCGGCCATTTTTTTTAACATCTGACCACTGTCAATTCAAGCATTTATAACTCTAGGATGCTTTTACTTTTCATTCTGATTCCGAGATTGTTTTTTCGTGACATATTCTACTTTATGTTAGTGGTAAAATTTTGTCGATACTTGCATAATTTCTTGGTGAAAAATTCCAAAATTTGATGAAAAAATTTAAAATTTTGCATTTTTTTTACTTTGAAGCTCTCTGCTTATAAGGAAAATGGATATTCCAAATAAATTATACATTGATTCACATATACAATATGTCTACTTTATGTTTGCATCATAAAATTGCCGTGTTTTTACTTTTGGAAGACATCAGAGGACATCAGAGGGCTTCAAAGTTCAGCAGCAATTTTCCAATTTTTCACAAAATTTTCAAAATCTGAATTTTTCAGGGACCAGTTCAGTTTTGAAGTGGATTTGAAGGGCCTTCATATTAGAAATACCCCACAAATGACCCCATTATAAAAACTGCACCCCTCAAAGTATTCAAAATGACATTCAGTAAGTGTGTTAAAAATCTTCATTTTTTACACTCGCATGTTCTTGTAGACCCAGTTTATGAATTTTTACAAGGGGTAATAGATGAAAAATCCCCCCAAAATTTGTAACCCAATTTCTCTCGAGTAAGGAAATACCTCATATGTGTATGTCAAGTGTTCGGCGGGTGCACTAGAGGGCTCAGAAGGGAAGGAGCGACAATGGGATTTTGGAGAGGGAATTTTGCTGAAATGGTTTTTGGGGGGCATGTCACATTTAGGAAGCCCCTATGGTGCCAGAACAGCAGAAAACCCCGACATGGCATACTATTTTGGAAACTAGACCCCTCAAGGCACGTAACAAGGGGTCCAGTGAGCCTTAACACACCACAGGTGTTTGACGACTTTTCGTTAAAGTCGGATGTGTAAATGAAAAAAAA
This sequence comes from Hyla sarda, assembly GCF_029499605.1. Lineage (NCBI taxonomy): Eukaryota > Metazoa > Chordata > Amphibia > Anura > Hylidae > Hyla > Hyla sarda. The sequence continues at coordinate 61,060,033 of NC_079200.1, forward strand.
TATTTTTTCACTAAAGTGCAGTTTTTCCCCCAAATTTACCATTTTTACAAAGGGTAATGGGAGAAAATGCCCCCCCAAATTTGTAACCCCATCTCTTCTGAGTATGGAAATACCCCATGTTAGGACGTAAAATGCTTTGCGGGCGAACTACAATGCTCAGAAGAGAAGGATCTTGCCTGATGAAGCTGGTTATCCAGCGAAACGCGTTGCATGCCGGGTAAATAAACCATTTTACCTTTGAAGTCCTGTGCGCTGCCTCTATCCTGGTTTGTTCCCTGGAGGGATCCGCTTAATTTCTTCGCCTTTGTGCCCAGGAGCAGCTGCCGCTCTTCGCCCGTTGCAGGGTTATTTCACGCCTTCACCATAGTTGTACTTGGTCGTAGTACAACCAGACTTGGTGAGCAAGTTTTTCTTGTCTTTTATCTTTGCTTTTACATTACGTTATCACACTAGGAGCGCTCTCCTTGTCTGTCTATTGCAGAAGAGAAGGAGTCACATTTGGCTTTTTGAAAGCAACTTTTGCTGAAATGTTTTTTTGGGGGCATGTCGCATTTAGGAAGCCCCTGTGGTGCCAGAACAGCAAAAAATACCCACATGGCATACTATTTTGGAAACTACACCCCTCAAGGAACGTAACAAGGGGTCCGCTGAGCCTTAACACCCCACAGGTGTTTGACGACTTTTTGTTAAAGTTGGATGTGTAAATGAAAAACATTTTTTTTTTTTTTTACTAAAATGCAGTTTTCCCCCTAAATTTTACATTTTTACAAGGGGTAATAGGAGAAAATAACCCCCAAAATGTGTAACCCCATTTCTTTTGAGTATGGAAATACCCCATGTTAGGACGTAAAATGCTCTGCTGGCGAACTACAATGCTAAGAAGAGGAGGAGCGCCATTGAGCTTTTGGAAAGAGAATTAGTTTGGAATGGTAGTCAGGGGCCAGGTGCGTTTACAAAGCCCCCCGTGGTGCCAGAACTGTGGACCCCCCCACATGTGACCCCATTTTGGAAACTACACCCCTCACAGAATTTAATAAGGGGTGCAGTGAGTATTTACACCCCACAGATCTTTGGAACAGTGGGCTGTGCAAATGAAAAATTTAATTTTTCATTTTTATGGACCACTGTTCCAAAAATCTGTCAGACACCTGTGGGGCGTAAATTCTCAATGTACCCCTTATTACAATAAGTGAGGGGTGTAGTTTCCAAAATGGGGTCACATGTGTCGGGGGTCCATTGTTCTGGCTCTATGGGGGCTTTGTAAACACATGTGGCCTTCAATGCCGGGCAAATTTTCTCTACAAAATCCCAATGGCGCTCATTCTTCTGAGCATTGTAGTGCGCCTGCAGAGCACTTTAAATTCACATATGGGGTATGTTCTTACTCAGAAGAGATGGGGTTACAAATCTAGGGGGCTTTTTTCCTATTTTCCCTTGTGAAAATGAAAAATTTAGGGTAACACCAGCATTTTAGTGAAAAAATATAATTTTTTTCATTTTCCCATCCAACTTTAATGAAAATTCGTCAAACACCTGTGGGGTGTTCAGGCTCACTATACCCCTTTTTACGTTCGGTGAGGGGTGTAGTTTCCAAAATGGGGTCACATGTGGGTATTTATTTTTTTTTGCGTTTGTCAGAACCGCTGTAAAATCAGCCACCCCTGTGCAAAGCACCAATTTAGGCCTCAAATGTACATGGTGCGCTCTCACTCCTGAGCCTTGTTGTGTGCCCGCAGTGCATTTTACGCCCACATCTGGGGTATTTCCGTACTCCGAGAAATTGCGTTACAAATTTTGGGGGTAATTTTTTCCTTTTACCGCTTGTGGAAATAAAAAGTATGGGGCAACACCAGCATGTTAGTGTAAAATTTTTTTTTTTTTTACACTAACAGGCTGGTGTAGCCCCCAACTTTTCCTTTTCACAAGCGGTAAAAGGAAAAAAAGACCCCCAAAATTTGTAGTGCAATTTCTCCCAAGTACAGCGATACCCCATATGTGGCCCTAAACGGTTTCCTTGAAATACGACAGGGCTCTGAAGTAAGAGAGCGCCATGCGCATTTGAGGACTAAATTAGGGATTGCATAGGGGTGGACATAGGGGTATTCTACGCCAGTGATTCCCAAACAGGGTGCCTCCAGCTGTTGCTAAACTCCCAGCATGCCTGGACAGTCAGTGGCTGTCCAGAAATGCTGGGAGTTGTTGTTTTGCAACAGCTGGAGGCTCCGTTTTGGAAACCCTGCCGTACAAGACGTTTTAAATTGTTTATTGGGGGGGACAGTGTAAGGGGGTGTATATGTAGTGTTTTACCCTTTATTATGTGTTAGTGTAGTGTAGTGTAGTGTTTTTAGGGTACGTTCACACTGGCGTGTTACGGTCAATTTCCCGCTAGGAGTTTGCGCTGTTGCGAAAAATTTGCCGCAGCCCAAACTTAAAGCAGGAAATTTAATGTAAACCCGCCCGTGTGAATGCACCCTGTACGTTCACATGGGGGGGGGGGCAAACCTCCAGCTGTTTCAAAACTACAACTCCCAGCATGTACTGACAGACCGTGTATGCTGGGAGTTGTACTTTTGCAACAGCTGGAGGCACACTGGTTGGAAAACCTTCAGTTAGGTTCTGTTACCTAACTCAATATTTTCCAACCAGTGTGCCTCCAGCTGTTGCAAAACTACAACTCCCAGCCTGTGCCAATCAACGAAGGGCATGCTGGGAGATGTAGTTATGCAACAGCTGGAGGTACCCAACTACAACTCCCAGCATGCCGAGACAGCTGTTTGCTTTCTGGGCATGCTGGGAATTGCAGTTTTGCAACATCTGGAGAGCTACAGTTTTTAGACCACTGCATAGTGATCTCCAAACTGTGGACCTCCAGATGTTGCAAAACTACAACTCCCAGCATGCCCAGACAACAAACAGCTATGTGGGCATGCTAGGAGTTGTAGTTTTGCAACATCTGGAGTGATATAGTATAGAGACCACTGTATAGTGGTCTCAAACTGCAGCCCTCCAGCTGTTGCAAAACTACATATTCCAGCATGCCCAAACAGCTGTCTGGGCATGCTGGGAGTTGTAGTTTTGCAACATCTGGAGGGCTACAGTTAGGGACCACGGTCTCAGACTGTAGCCCTCCAGATCAACTTACCGACTTCCGTAGGATCCCGGGAGCCGTCCTCTTCAGACACACGTCACGCCGCCCGCCGATCAACGTCGCCGCAGCCTCCGGATCGGTAAGTGGACGTCGGCGCTCGGTCCCCTTCGGTTCCCCGTTCTGCCCCGCCTATTGTGGGTGGGCAGGACGGGGAAAACGAAAGTTAACCCCCCCGCCCCCGGTCTGCTATTGGTCGTCGCCTCTGATGACCCCCCTGGGCATTTGCACGGGGTGCCTGCTGATAGATATCAGCAGTCACCCCGGCCCGGTCCCCGCCCGGCGCGCGGCGGGGACCGAAATTCCCACGGGCGTATGGATACGCAATGGGTCCTTAAGTACCAGGACGTCAAGGCGTATCCATACGCCCTAGGTCCTTAAGTGGTTATAGCAGTTATATTCTTGTACATAGGGAGCAGTAGTATAGTAGTTATATTCTTGTACATAGGAGCAGTATTATAGTAGTTTTATTCTTGTACATAGGCAGTATTATATTCTTGTACATATGGGACATTATTATAGTAGTTACATTATTGTACTTATTGGGCAGTATCATAGAAGATATATTTTTGTACATAGAAAGAGCAGTATTATGATAGTTATAGTATTGTACTTGAGGAAGTATTGTAGTAGTTATATTATTGTACATAGTATTATAGTAGATCTATTTTTAACAATGGAGCAGTAATATAGTAATATATATATAGTAATATTCTATAATATATATTATATAGTTATATTTTTGGACATAGAGGGAAGTATTGTAGTAGATATATTCTTGGATATAGAGGCGAGAAATAAAGTAGTTATATTCTTGTACATAGGGTGCAGTATTATAGAAGATATATACTAGAATTTAGGGGTTGTTGTTATAATAATTATATTCTTGTCTATAGAGAGCCATATTTTGGTAATTACAGTCATGGCCATAAATGTTTGCACCCCTGAAATTTTTCAAGAAAATTAAGTATTTCTCACAGAAAAGGATTGCAGTAACACATGTTTTGCTATACAAATTGGACATAATGTCACACCAAACTCCAAAAATGGGCTGGTCAAAATAATTGGCTTTATATTTGGTTGCACACCCTTTGGAAAAAATTACTGAAATCCGTTGCTTCCTATAACAATCAATAAGCTTCTTACACCTCTCAGCCGGAATGTGTGACCACTCTTCCTCTACAAACTGCTCCAGGTCTCTCTTATTGGAAGGCGCCTTTTCCCAACAGCAATTTTAAGATCTCACCACAGGTGTTCAATGGGAATTAGATCTGGACTCATTGCTGCCACTTCAGAACTCTCCAGCACTTTGTTGCCATCCATTTCTGGGTCCTTTTTGATGTATGTTTGGGGTCACTGTCCTACTGGAAGACCCAAGATCTCGGACGCAAACCCAGCTTTCTGACACTGACCCAAAATCCGTTGGTAATCCTCAGATTTCATGATGCCTTGCACACATTCAAGGCACTCCAGAGGAAGCAAAACAACCCCAAATCATCATTGAACCTCCACCATATTTCACTGTAGGTGCTGTGTTCTTTTCTTTGTAGGCCTCATTCTGTTTTTGGTAAACAGACAAAATGTTTTCCCAGAAGGATTTTGGATTACTCAAATTCATTTTAGCAAAATGTAGTCTTGCTTTTTATGTCTCTGTGTCAGCAGTAAGGTCCTCCTTGGTCTCCTGCCATAGCGTTTCATTTAATTTAAATGTTGATGGATAGTTTGCGCTGACACTAATGTTCCCTGAACCTGCAGGACCGCTTGAATATCTTTGGAACTTGTTTGGGGCTGCTTATCCACTATCCGGACTATCCTGAATTGACACCTTTAATCAATTTTTCTCTTCCATCCACACCCAGGGAGATTAGCTACAGTGCCATGGGTTGCAAACTTCTTGATAATGTTGCGCACTGTGGACAAAGGCAAATCTAGATCTCTGGAGATGAACTTGTAACCTTGAGATTGTCGATATTTTTCCGCAATTTTGGTTCTCAAGTCCTCAAACAGTTCTCTTCTCCTCTTTCTGTTGTCCATTCTTAGTGTGGCACACACAGACACACAATGCAAAGACTAAGTGAACTTCTCTCCTTTTATCTGCTTTCAGGTGGGATTTTTATATTGCCCACACCTGTTACTTTCCCCAGGTGAGTTTAAAGGAGCACACATTCTTGAAAAAAATCTTATTTTTCCACAATTTTGAAAGGGTGCCAATAATTTTGTGCAGCCCATTTTTGGAGTTTGGTGTCACATTATGTCCAATTTGCTTTTTTTCCTCCCTTTTTGGTTTAGTTCTAATACACACAAAGGGAATAAACATGTGTATAGCCAAACATGTGTTACTGCAATCCTTTTCTGTGAGAAATACTTCATTTTCTTTAAAAATTTCAAGGGTGCCAACATTTACGGCAATGACTGTATATTCTTGTCCACAGGAGGCAGTATTTGTTATTCTTGTTCATAGAGGGCAGTATCATAGTAGTTATATTCTTGTTCATAGAGGGCAGTATCATAGTAGTTATATTCTTGTTCATAGAGGGCAGTATTATAGTAGTTATATTCTTGTTCATAGAGGGCAGTATCATAGTAGTTATATTCTTGTTCATAGAGGGCAGTATCATAGTAGTTATATTCTTGTTCATAGAGGGCAGTATCATAGTAGTTCTATTCTTGTACATAGGGGACAGTATTATAGTAGTTATATTCTTGTTCATAGAGGGCAGTATCATAGTAGTTATATTCTTGTTCATAGAGGGCAGTATTATAGTAGTTATATTCTTGTTCATAGAGGGCAGTATCATAGTAGTTATATTCTTGTTCATAGAGGGCAGTATCATAGTAGTTATATTCTTGTTCATAGAGGGCAGTATCATAGTAGTTATATTCTTGTTCATAGAGGGCAGTATCATAGTAGTTCTATTCTTGTATGTAGGAGGCAGTGTTAAAGTTCTACTCTCCCTTAGGGATCGTCACCCTCCCTTTTGCCTTCTATACTGGGTGTAACATCGAATTTTTAATCATCATGTTTAGACATGTGGGTAAACATTCATTTTCTTGTAGGTATAATGACAGCCATATTGGATCTTAGTTCACATTCCTAGTCTAGATTACTCTTTATATTTAATAAATAATATAGAGTACCGTCCAGCAGATGATCATTATTCACTATATGACATCCAGATTTAGGCTTTCCATCTTTATGATTTGGAGTCATGACTGAGGGTTATCCTCCATACGTGGGGGCAGTAGGTGAGATTGTCTTCTAAGAAGAAAAGGAATTTGGCAGCTTACTGTAATGGAGCCATGTAAGGGCAGCCTGACACACAGGGAGACGTTATTCCCTTTCATGGGCCTGAAAAACTTAGGGCCAGTCAGTAAACACAGAAATCATCATCTGTAAACTGAGCGGATGAAACAACGGCATCACAGCGCTGCACTGTGTATGTGAAATGAGGGACCAGAGGAAAACCATAACATCCAGCTTTACTACTAAAAATTTTTTATTCGTGTGGATAGTTGGGTCCTAGGGCTGACGAGGCATATGGTATACTACTGACAACGAATGGGTGCAAAATCCATCAAGTTACTCACTATTCCATAGTAAAATATAGTTGAATCCCATAAAGAGAATTATTCATGGAGCATCATACTCTACAGGAGATAAGGAAAGAGCATTGCACGAATAAACATCCACAAGCAGCTCTCCTCTGCAAACAGAGGACGTAGGATACCTCTTAGGATATCATTTTATAGAATATAAATCGGCAGTTTTTTATTTATTTATTTATTTATTTATTTATTATCTTTATTCTTGCTATTGGAATTTTCAAAAATGTAAAAAATAAAAAATAAATAGAAAAAAAATGTAAAAGAAGAAAAATTTAAATCAGACCCTGTCGGTCAATAACACAAATACAAGAAAGGCACAATATCAAGTGAATGCAAAAGATAAACAAAAAACTGAGGAAAGACAGAAAAAGAAAGGTGGGAGTAGGCAATGCAGGCGGAAATAAAGGTCAGGCATTAAGAGAGGGAACTAGAGATCCGGTCCAGACAGATCCGTCAAGACTCTACCTGCCAGAAACAACAGCAAGAACAGCAAGGTGCCATCAGTCAACAGATAAAAGGGGGACACTAAAAATCAGAGGAACCACAGTCAACCGATCTACAGCACTCTAGAGCACCTTACCTCAGAGATGATAGCCGTAATGCTTCTAAATAGTTGCCTTTATGTGCCCGCAGATATACAGATAGCCCATGATAATGATGACTGGAAGGAGCGTACTGAGGCATCAATTTCGCCTCTACTATAATGAGTGAAAATGAAGGTTCTCCATTTAGATAAGAAAGCTTTGGTCACTTTCTCCTAGTGCTTCCCTGTTTTGATCCAGTCAATGCCAAGCAGTTGTTACAGTTGAACCATCAGTTCAGCAATAGTGGGCATCTTATTCTCAATCCACAGCTGAGCACCAGTTTTGCAACCATTAACACAAAGTGGACTATTTTTTGGAATGGATCTCACTGTGATGCGTGTTCTATTCTGTGGGTGGATAAAATGGAAAAGCATACCCTACGGTTCTCTTAAGAAGTCTACTGACCATGTTCGATTAACACCATGTACAGTAAGTCATGATAAGAGGGCGGGGCCAGATGCTGTGCCATTGATTTGTGGCTGGAGCTTTACATTTGGGGCAATTGGTGATATGATTAGGGCACTAGGGAATCACTGTTAAATTAAATTTATAAAATGTATAGTGCATTTATTTAAGGTGAGGTATCACAAGAATTCAGCTTCTTCCATCTCTCCAGAATGTTTCGCTGAATATAGGTATCTTGTAAAATTCTCATGCGTGTAACCCCTGTGGAGTTGGCTGCATTATCTGAAATTTCGGATGGAGACCATAAATGAACTAGTATGCTGTTAATAAAGACTGGAGCTGTGATCACATGATTAGCAGCCATTTCATGAGAGATAAGGCTGATTGGTGGAGACTTCGGTCACATGATTGTGACATCACACAGGTCCTGTGCCCTGAGGATTGGCTGAGACGACTACAAGCTTAGCCAGAGAAAAGACGTGGTTCTAGCTGTGAGAGACTGCACCACAGAGACAGCACCTAGCTGAGAGAACTTCACACAGGACCACACCAGATGAGAGAGAGACCTGCTGGCAGAGACAAGCACTGAGTCCAGACGTCTGGTGGATACAGAGAGAGGAGACTGCTGCTGGACTGACCTAGTTAATGGTGTTGTGGCTATTCCACTACAGGGCATCTGTCTCCTTACTCAAAGTAAAGACTCTGAGGTCCAGTGGCAGATATTACAGAGCGCAGGCTGCTTCAGTGACTCTGCGGAGCAGGGCTTATAAGGCTGGGTTCACATCATGTTTTCAGACATACGGGAACGTATACAGCTAAAACCGGGCACTTCCGTTTCCCAGCCGTATGCCGCCCGTATGTAATTCATTTCAATGAGCCGACCGGAGTTAAACGCTGACTCTGGTCGGCTCATTTTTGCCCTGTGTGTGGTTTTCCACCGGACCTAAAACCGTTGTCCACCACTGTTTTAGGTCCGGTGGGAAAACCGCATACGGGGCAAAAATGAGCCGACCAGAGTCAGCGTTTCACTCCGGTGAGCTCATTGAAATGAATTACATATGGGCGGCATACGGCAGGGATACGGGAGCACCCGGTTTCAGCTCCCCCCAGCCGTATGCGGTCCCATAAGTCTGAAAACGTGATGTAAACCCAGTTTTAGGGCCCAAACACTCCCATGTGCATGAACGGCCATTAGGGTGCAGATAAGTGGGCCGCAGGTGTGCTAGTGGGTGGGTGAGGAAAATCCACATTGCATTCCTATCTGTTATACTATTTTATTATCCTATGTATGTTGTTCATTTACTACTTACTATATAAAGTTAGTTCACATTAGGCTGTGTCAGTATCATTGTACCGAGTATGTTCCCAGTGGAACACCACATCCCTACCCCGGATGCTCCACTGGGTGGAGGCACTACCACAGACATGTACCCCAGCTCCCAGATAGCAAAGGCTAAGGATCCGCCTGTCAGGCGTAGTGAGGTAGCTAGGGTAAGGGACCCGAGAGACACTAGATGGCGCTCCCAAAAACCTGTTACAAATGGAGGCACTGCTGAGATCGTAAATTGGGGTACAGCCAGTGAGAATAAGTTAAGTCCCCGTGCCACTCCCTCCTTTGCAACAGAGTGGGCCCAGCAATGGAATGTACCATTACAGAAAACTGTAGTATTATGCCAAGTACCCCTCTGCTGTGAGATGAGCAGTGTCATCTTGTGTATGGAAATCCGGCTGGGAATAGAAATGGTGACTGTCAGGGATATCCTGATGGCCAAACGTACATGTTAATATATTGTCATACAGATCTGAGAGACCATGAGAGGCCTATCAACATTCATTTGTATGGAGCCACAGATGAAGGATGCTCCTTAGTGTACGCCCTCCCTGATAAGAAAGAAAGGGTCTCACCACAACAACCCTTTGGGTTAGGACCAAAAGACTACGATGCAGAAAAGCCCCTGATTCTCATCTCTGGAAAGGCCAGAGCCATTCCTGGACAAGCTGCCCGCACGCTACATGTGCTTCCACTTCCAGACATTTAGCTCTGGTTGCCTTATAAATAAGGCATAAGAATGTCTATCTAGAGCTGCTACCCCAAATGCTATCGAAATCAGATGGGTGTGCTTCAATGCCCACATCTCAATGGACAGCATGTGCATTAGAACAAGCTTGTAAAAAGGGATAAAATTGAGAGTCACCTAGTCCATATGTAGACTATTTCAGAAAACAGATTTTGGGGGTGGATTCATGAAATCACTCAAGAGTGTGGATGCAAGAATGGCACTGGAGGGGCAAAGTAGGAACTGAGGTTCGAACTTAAAATGTTTTCACCGTTTTCACCTGAAGTTTGGTTACAGATGCCGGCAGCCGAGTACCTGCCAAAGTAAAGATACTTACGAGAATGCTCAATATAGTGTTGTGCCTGCAGCACAACACCCCCAGCTGAGGGTTCATCTACTCCTCTAATTCTGACACAATATTTACTAAGGACAATGGCACTTAGATAGCCACTGTTTTCTCTGTTCCTTTTTTATACACATCTTCAACTTTATTTCAGAGGTCGTCAACCATCGGCTTTTAGTAGGATGCATAAGGTCACCAGCAACCATTTTACCCTTCTATGACCAGACCCAAGTCACAATTGTCCCAATCCTGTGGGAAGTTAGGGTGGTCCCAGAGGGGTATTTATTTAGATGCATGGTCTCCTCCTAGCCCAAATAAATGTATTAAATGTACAGTTTAATAGGGTGACATTCCTGTGTTTAAACACTAAGGGGATGGTCTGTAGGGGATAGTGGAGCCAGGGAAAAGTTTTATCAAATTACATGGTGATAGAGGGAGATTCTCTCATTGGTGCAATTCAGGAGTAATTTTTTAAACAAGGACAGGTAATTTAAAGTGTAGAACTAGATTGCTTGCCTAATTTAATGCCTAGGTAGGTCAAATGAGGTTTCAACGCCTGGGCCCCTTAACTGCTTCTCTTCCAAAAACAATATCCCAAAAAGCTGCCATAAGGAATTCTCCCAGTGGCTCTAGTGCTAGATCAGGACAGGAGACATGACAACCCTGTCTCGTTCCCTTCTGCAAAGTGAAGGGAGCAGAGGGAAAGCCCTATGTATGGATTTTCGCCGCTGGGGTATATAACCCTGATAACAAGGTTTGGAAGTGACCTCTAATTCTGAATTTGTCCAGCACCATGTCCAGCCAGTCCCAACATACTTGATTGGTGAAGCAATTGGTGAAGTGAAGCTGGGCATGCTGCCTGGACCAGTCCAGAACCATCAAGACCTTCCTGATATTGGCTACAGATGCTCGGCCCTTAATGAAACCAATTAAACCAGACACTAAGCCCATCTGCCATTACCTTGGTTAGAAGTTTTAGGTCTTGACTAATGAGGGAAAACGGCATGTACGAATTTGGGTCAGCTGGGTCCCTATTAGGTTTTTAGAGAAATTTAATATAGGCAATACTGGAATGCGGAGGCACCTTCTCGGCTTTAAGGATATGATAAGAGGCGTACTATTGTCTTGACAATTTAAAGATAGAGGGTTTTGTGAAATTCACTGGTGTACTCATCGTGTCCATGAGCCTTGCTATAGGCGCGGCCCTTTTCTGCTGCCTAAACTCCCTCTTCTGTGAAATCCTTATTTTAAAAGTCTGTTGCTCCTTTGTGAAATCAGGTAACTGTATTGGCTCTAAAAAAAACGTGCACCCTCCTCAGGCGTCCCAGAGTTGGTGGCATATAACACAGAACAGAAATGTTTTAAAATATCATTCAAGTCGTTTATGGTCAGTTTCCACCTCCCCCCCTGGAAGTGTGTGTTGGGTCAAAACGCCCCTTTAGCCAGTCATGCTAACATGCATCCGGATTTATTACTGAAAAAAGGTCAGGTTTGCCTGATAGTAAGCCCAAGGGGGTCATAAAGGTGTCATAAAGATGTCCTGCATCCAAAAATGGTTGTAATATCCTTCCTCTGGGTCAGTCAATTGCTGAGACAGTGGAGCATCACTGCCTGTCATTAGCTACAGAGCACACAGTGTTAAAGTTGCCTCCTACCTTTAAAGACACCATATTTAAAAGCAACCATTGTTCCATCGTGGTGAAAATGGCTTACTTGTCTCCATTTGGAGCCTACACATTGTGTATGCTATATCTCGACCCCCATGATTAAGGAGGACATTAGACCAACAACCTTCCGCACCATGAGAATGCAAGACCACTGGACACGTGACATTTTTATGGAGTAAGATCAGTACCGCCCGCCTTAATGTCAGAAGCTGGAGAACCATAAATCTTGCCAACCCAGTATTTCCCCAGTATTTCCCCATGGGGGTGTGCTTCTTAAAATAAGACTAAATCAGGGTGACATTTATTCAAGGAATGTAGAACCATTAAGCAAGAGGTGGGATTACATTTTTCAACAAAAGGTTCCCTACTTGGCATAAGGGACCCCCACAGTGTAGCGCATCGCAGAAAATTATTTTGATTATAATCCTAAATACCAACTGCCAAGTAAAGCCAGAGTGCCAAAGAAGTTTTAGGGTATGCTGGGAGTTGATGTTTCACAGTTTCACACTGCAGACCTGACAAGTGACTAGAGTACTGATGGGACAGTCAGGTATAATATACAATTATATAGTGACTCACAGGAGACTCTATAGTCTCCTCATCTGGTCCAGACATCAATGATTTCTTCCAGCTACATCTTCCCTCTGCATTGTCCAGACATCATTGGTTCCTCTCATTCAAGAATTAATATAACTGTTACGCCGAGCGCTCCGGGTCCCCGCTCCTCCCCGGAGCGCTCGCTTCACTCTCCCCGCGGCAGCGCTCCGGTCACGTCCTCTGACCCGGGGCGCTGCGATTCCGCTGCCAGCCGGGATGCGATTCGCGATGCGGGTAGCGCCCGCTCGCGATGCGCACCCCGGCTCCCCTACCTGACTCGCTCTCCGTCTGTTCTGTCCCGGCGCGCGCGGCCCCGCTCCCTAGGGCGCGCGCGCGCCGGGTCTCTGCGATTTAAAGGGCCACTGCGCCGCTGATTGGCGCAGTGGTTCCAATTAGTGTGTTCACCTGTGCACTTCCCTATATCACCTCACTTCCCCTGCACTCCCTTGCCGGATCTTGTTGCCTTAGTGCCAGTGAAAGCGTTCCTTGTGTGTTCCTTGCCTGTGTTTCCAGACCTTCTGCCGTTGCCCCTGACTACGATCCTTGCTGCCTGCCCCGACCTTCTGCTACGTCCGACCTTGCTTTTGCCTACTCCCTTGTACCGCGCCTATCTTCAGCAGCCAGAGAGGTGAGCCGTTGCTAGTGGATACGACCTGGTCACTACCGCCGCAGCAAGACCATCCCGCTTTGCGGCGGGCTCTGGTGAAAACCAGTAGTGGCTTAGAACCGGTCCACTAGCACGGTCCACGCCAATCCCTCTCTGGCACAGAGGATCCACTACCTGCCAGCCGGCATCGTGACAGTAGATCCGGCCATGGATCCCGCTGAAGTTCCTCTGCCAGTTGTCGCTGACCTCACCACGGTGGTCGCCCAGCAGTCACAACAGATAGCGCAACAAGGCCAACAGCTGTCTCAACTGACCGTTATGCTACAACAGTTACTACCACAGCTTCAGCAGTCATCTCCTCCGCCAGCTCCTGCACCTCCTCCGCAGCGAGTGGCCGCTCCTGGGATACGCTTATCCTTGCCGGATAAATTTGATGGGGACTCTAAGTTTTGCCGTGGCTTTCTTTCCCAATGTTCCCTGCATCTGGAGATGATGTCGGACCTGTTTCCCACTGAAAGGTCTAAGGTGGCTTTCGTAGTCAGCCTTCTGTCCGGAAAAGCCCTGTCATGGGCCACACCGCTCTGGGACCGCAATGACCCCGTCACTGCCTCTGTACACTCCTTCTTCTCGGAAATCCGAAGTGTCTTTGAGGAACCTGCCCGAGCCTCTTCTGCTGAGACTGCCCTGTTGAACCTGGTCCAGGGTAATTCTTCCGTTGGCGAGTATGCCGTACAATTCCGTACTCTTGCTTCAGAATTGTCCTGGAATAATGAGGCTCTCTGCGCGACCTTCAAAAAAGGCCTATCCAGCAACATTAAAGATGTTCTGGCCGCACGAGAAATTCCTGCTAATCTACATGAACTTATTCACCTAGCCACTCGCATTGACATGCGTTTTTCCGAAAGGCGTCAGGAACTCCGCCAAGATATGGACTCTGTTCGCACGAGGCGTTTCTTCTCCTCGGCTCCTCTCTCCTCTGGTCCCCTGCAATCTGTTCCTGTGCCTCCCGCCGTGGAGGCTATGCAGGTCGACCGGTCTCGCCTGACACCTCAAGAGAGGACACGACGCCGTATGGAGAACCTCTGCCTGTACTGTGCTAGTACCGAACACTTCCTGAGAGATTGTCCTATCCGTCCTCCCCGCCTGGAAAGACGTACGCTGACTCCGCACAAAGGTGAGACAGTCCTTGATGTCTACTCTGCTTCTCCACGTCTTACTGTGCCTGTGCGGATGTCTGCCTCTGCCTTCTCCTTCTCTACAGTGGCCTTCTTGGACTCTGGATCTGCAGGAAATTTTATTTTGGCCTCTCTCGTCAAAAGGTTCAACATCCCGGTGACCAGTCTCGCCAGACCCCTCTACATCAATTGTGTAAATAATGAAAGATTGGACTGTACCATACGTTTCCGCACGGAGCCCCTTCTTATGAGCATCGGATCTCATCATGAGAGGATTGAACTTTTGGTCCTCCCCAATTGCACCTCGGAAATTCTCCTTGGACTTCCCTGGCTTCAACTTCATTCCCCTACCCTGGATTGGTCCACTGGGGAGATCAAGAGTTGGGGGTCCTCTTGTTCCAAGAACTGTCTAAAACCGGTTCCCAGTAACCCTTGCCGTAACTCTGTGGTTCCTCCAGTAACCGGTCTCCCTAAGGCCTATATGGACTTCGCGGATGTTTTCTGCAAAAAACAAGCTGAGACTCTACCTCCTCACAGGCCTTATGATTGCCCTATCGACCTCCTCCCGGGCACTACTCCACCCCGGGGCAGAATTTATCCTCTCTCTGCCCCAGAGACTCTTGCCATGTCCGAATACATCCAGGAGAATCTAAAAAAGGGCTTTATCCGTAAATCCTCCTCTCCTGCCGGAGCCGGATTTTTCTTTGTGTCCAAAAAAGATGGCTCCCTACGTCCTTGCATTGACTACCGCGGTCTTAATAAAATCACGGTTAAGAACCGCTACCCCTTACCCCTCATCTCTGAACTCTTTGATCGCCTCCAAGGTGCCCACATCTTCACTAAATTGGACTTAAGAGGCGCCTATAACCTCATCCGCATCAGAGAGGGGGACGAGTGGAAAACGGCATTTAACACCAGAGATGGACACTTTGAGTATCTGGTCATGCCCTTTGGACTGTGCAACGCCCCTGCCGTCTTCCAAGACTTTGTCAATGAAATTTTTCGTGATCTGTTATACTCCTGTGTTGTTGTATATCTGGACGATATCCTAATTTTTTCTGCCAATCTAGAAGAACACCGCCAGCATGTCCGTATGGTTCTTCAGAGACTTCGTGACAACCAACTCTATGCCAAAATTGAGAAATGTCTGTTTGAATGCCAATCTCTTCCTTTTCTAGGATATTTGGTCTCTGGCCAGGGACTACAGATGGATCCAGACAAACTCTCTGCCGTCTTAGATTGGCCACGCCCCTCCGGACTCCGTGCTATCCAACGCTTTTTGGGGTTCGCCAATTATTACAGGCAATTTATTCCACATTTTTCTACCATTGTGGCTCCTATCGTGGCTTTAACCAAAAAAAATGCTGATCCCAAGTCCTGGCCTCCTCAAGCAGAAGACGCCTTTAAACGACTCAAGTCTGCCTTTTCTTCGGCTCCCGTCCTCTCCAGACCTGACCCTTCCAAACCCTTCCTATTGGAGGTTGATGCCTCCTCAGTGGGAGCTGGAGCTGTTCTTCTACAAAAAAATTCTTCCGGGCATGCTGTCACTTGTGGTTTTTTCTCTAGGACCTTCTCTCCAGCGGAGAGGAACTACTCCATCGGGGATCGAGAGCTTCTAGCCATTAAATTAGCACTTGAGGAATGGAGGCATCTGCTGGAGGGATCAAGTTCTCCTGTTATTATCTACACCGACCACAAGAACCTCTCCTACCTCCAGTCTGCCCAACGGCTGAATCCTCGCCAGGCCCGGTGGTCTCTGTTCTTTGCCCGATTTAATTTTGAGATTCACTTTCGTCCTGCCGATAAGAACATTAGGGCCGATGCTCTCTCTCGTTCCTCGGATGCCTCAGAAGTTGAACTCTCTCCGCAACACATCATTCCACCTGACTGCCTGATCTCCACTTCTCCTGCCTCCATCAGGCAGACTCCTCCAGGAAAGACCTTTGTTTCTCCTCGCCAACGCCTCGGAATCCTCAAATGGGGTCACTCCTCCCATCTCGCAGGTCATGCGGGTATCAAGAAATCTGTGCAACTCATCTCCCGCTTCTATTGGTGGCCGACTCTGGAGACGGATGTTGTGGACTTTGTGCGAGCCTGCACTATCTGTGCCCGGGATAAGACTCCTCGCCAGAAGCCCGCTGGTTTTCTTCATCCTCTGCCTGTCCCCGAACAGCCTTGGTCTCTGATTGGTATGGATTTTATTACTGATTTACCCCCTTCCCGTGGTAACACTGTTATTTGGGTGGTCGTTGATCGATTCTCCAAAATGGCACATTTCATCCCTCTTCCTGGTCTTCCTTCTGCGCCTCAGTTGGCTAAACAATTTTTTGTACACATTTTTCGTCTTCACGGGTTGCCTACGCAGATTGTCTCGGATAGAGGCGTCCAATTCGTGTCTAAATTCTGGAGGGCTCTCTGTAAACAACTCAAGATTAAATAAAATTTTTCTTCTGCATATCATCCCCAGTCCAATGGACAAGTAGAAAGGATTAACCAGATCTTGGGTGATTATTTGCGACATTTTGTTTCCTCCCGCCAGGATGACTGGGCAGATCTCCTCCCATGGGCCGAATTCTCGTATAACTTCAGGGTCTCTGAGTCTTCCTCCAAATCCCCATTTTTCGTGGTGTACGTCCGTCACCCTCTTCCCCCCCTCCCTACTCCCTTGCCCTCTGGTCTGCCCGCTGTGGATGAAATTTCTCGTGACCTTTCCATCATATGGAGAGAGACCCAAAATTCTCTCTTACAGGCTTCATCACGCATGAAGAAGTTCGCGGATAAGAAAAGAAGAGCTCCCCCCGTTTTTTCCCCTGGAGACAAGGTATGGCTCTCCGCTAAATATGTCCGCTTCCGTGTCCCTAGCTACAAGTTGGGACCACGCTATCTTGGTCCTTTCAAAATTTTGTGTCAAATTAATCCTGTCTCTTATAAACTTCTTCTTCCTCCCTCTCTTCGTATCCCTAATGCCTTTCACGTCTCTCTTCTCAAACCACTCATCCTCAACCGTTTTTCTCCCAAATCTGTTCCTCCCACTCCTGTTTCCGGCTCCTCGGACATCTTCTCGGTCAAAGAAATTTTAGCTGCCAAAAAGGTCAGAGGGAAAAATTTTTTTTTAGTGGACTGGGAGGGTTGTGGTCCTGAAGAGAGATCCTGGGAACCTGAGGACAACATCCTAGACAAAAGTCTGCTCCTCAGGTTCTCAGGCTCTAAGAAGAGGGGGAGACCCAAGGGGGGGGGTACTGTTACGCCGAGCGCTCCGGGTCCCCGCTCCTCCCCGGAGCGCTCGCTTCACTCTCCCCGCGGCAGCGCTCCGGTCACGTCCTCTGACCCGGGGCGCTGCGATTCCGCTGCCAGCCGGGATGCGATTCGCGATGCGGGTAGCGCCCGCTCGCGATGCGCACCCCGGCTCCCCTACCTGACTCGCTCTCCGTCTGTTCTGTCCCGGCGCGCGCGGCCCCGCTCCCTAGGGCGCGCGCGCCGGGTCTCTGCGATTTAAAGGGCCACTGCGCCGCTGATTGGCGCAGTGGTTCCAATTAGTGTGTTCACCTGTGCACTTCCCTATATCACCTCACTTCCCATGCACTCCCTTGCCGGATCTTGTTGCCTTAGTGCCAGTGAAAGCGTTCCTTGTGTGTTCCTTGCCTGTGTTTCCAGACCTTCTGCCGTTGCCCCTGACTACGATCCTTGCTGCCTGCCCCGACCTTCTGCTACGTCCGACCTTGCTTTTGCCTACTCCCTTGTACCGCGCCTATCTTCAGCAGCCAGAGAGGTGAGCCGTTGCTAGTGGATACGACCTGGTCACTACCGCCGCAGCAAGACCATCCCGCTTTGCGGCGGGCTCTGGTGAAAACCAGTAGTGGCTTAGAACCGGTCCACTAGCACGGTCCACGCCAATCCCTCTCTGGCACAGAGGATCCACTACCTGCCAGCCGGCATCGTGACAATAACCCTGCCAAACACTGTACCATCTAAATACACTGCTCAAAAAACTTAAAAGGAACACTGAACACAATGTAACTCCTTGTCAATGACACTTCTGTGAAATCACACTGTCCACTCAGGAAGCAACACTGATTGACAATCAATTTCACATGGTGTTGTGCAAAGGGAACAGGTGGAAATTATAGGCAATTAGCAAGACACCCCAAATAAAGGAGGTGGTGACCACAGACCAATAAAAACTACAGATCACAGCGCAAAAAAAATAACCCTCCCACAGCCCCATGTACAGGAAAAAAAAGTTATAGGGGTCAGAAGTGGACAAATTTTACGCATACAGATTTTGTATAAGTAGTACAACTATATAAATTGGGTATCATTTTAATTGCACTGACCTACAAAATAAAGTGAACATGTCATTTTTACCATAAAGTGCACTGCGTAAAAGCAAAACCCCTCAAATAATAATTTTTTTGGGTTTTGCCATAGATTTTATGGCATTACAAAGTACAGGGTGGGCCATTTATATGGATACACTTTAATAAAATGGGAATGGGTGGGGATATTAACTTCCTGTTTGTGGCACATTAGTATATGTGAGGGGGGAAACTTTTCAAGATGGGTGGTGACCATGGCGGCCATTTTGAAGTCGGCCATTTTGAATCCAACTTTTGCTTTTTCAGTAGGAAGAGGGTTATGTGACACATCAAACTTATTGGGAATTTCACAAGAAAAACAATCATGTGCTTGGTTTTAACGTAATTTTATTCTTTTATGAATTATTTACAAGTTTCTGACCACTTACCAATGACCACTGACAATCCACTTTCCAGGAAACTGTTCATCTAGGAATGCTCGGACCTGACACCCATAGCAAGATGGTGCACCACCACATTATGGGTGTCAAGTCCGAGCATTCCTAGATGAACAGTTTCCTGGAAAGTGGATTGGTCCTCGTGGGCCAGTTGAATGGCCCCCAAGGTCTCTCGATCTGACCCCCTTAGACTTTTATCTTTGGGGTCATCTGAAGACAATTGTCTATGCTGTGAAGATACGAGATGTGCAGCACCTGAAACTACGGATACTGGAAGCCTGTGCTAGCATTTCTCCTGCGGTGTATATAGTAGTATATAGCAGTGTATACGGATACTGGAAGCCTGTGCTAGCATTTCTCCTGCGGTGTTGCTATCAGTGTGTGAAGAGTGGGAGAAGAGGGTTGCATTATCAATCCAACACAATGGGCAGCACATTGAACACATTTTATAAGTGGTCAGAAACTTGTAAATAACTCATGAAAGAATAAAGTTACGTTAAAATCAAGCACATCATTGTTTTGAAATTCCAAATAAGTTTGATGTGTCACATGACCCTCTTCCTATTGAAAAAAAAAAAGTTGGATTCAAAATGGCCGACTTCAAAATGGCCGCCATGGTCACCACCCATCTTGAAAAATTTCCCCCCTTACATATACTAATGTGCCACAAACAGGAAGGTAATATCCCCAACCATTCCCATTTTATTAAGGTCAAACCATATAAATGTCCCACCCTGTACAATTACGAAAAACAAGTCCTCATATGGCTCTGTGGATGGAAAAATTTAAGAGTTCTTATTTAATAGCTCTTTTTGAGTGAGGGCAAAACAAACATGTAAAAATGTAAATTGATGTGTGTTTCTTATTTTTCCATATATAGGGCTGTATGAATGGTCTTTAGTTATCAGTATCACTTTTGTGCATGAGTTTTTGGTCACTTATTATTGTATTTGTTCTGGGATGTGATATGGTCAAACATCTGCAATTTGGCATGTTTTGACATTTACATTGTTCACTGTATAGGATACTGGCATTCTATTTTAATAGTAAAGACATTTCCACATACAGTAATACTAAAAAGTTTATTTATTTTAACTTTTTTTTTTTTTTTTTTTTGAAAAATGGGAAAAAGGGGTGTTTGAAATTTTTATTGGGGAATGGGCTAATTCATTTTTAAGACATTTTTTTTTTCAGTATACACAGGGGACTATTTATAGCAATATATTACTGTTTATTGCAATGAAATAATCAGTGCTATCTGCAGTTGATTTGTGCCGCCTGCCAGAAGACAGACCATACAGATAAATCGACCTCCGGCCTCCATCTTGACTCCTTGGAACACTGCAACTGTGGGTGGTCCGATGAGTCCCCAACAAGGCACGTAGATACTTCGGATGCCGTGAACCGTACTGGTATCAGTGTGGTCACTGATGTCCACCGATATCCATGAGGTCCTGGCTGCTAATAACAGCCAGCTTGGCCCCTTTCCTGACGGTAGATGCGGCGATCACAGAACCCCGCACTTTTCATGTACGTCACTGTGTGCTAAGTACCAGGGCACAGTGACATACATGTACATTGCGTATCCTCTGGGGGTTAAAAAGTACATGTCCTGCAAAAGAATAGGTTCTATCAAGGTAAAAAGTTATGGCTTTTGGAGGAAAAATCGAAAACGCTGTTAACAAAAATCACTGTGGAGCGAAGGGGTTAAAGTAAACTTGATACATCATATCGTTCACAGGTTGCAATAGTGATCAAAATTCTTTCCTTGTAGCACAGTCCTCAGGAATTCTGCCCTGACGGGGGTTGACTGTATTATTTTCTATGGATAGATAAAGTGGCCAGACAGAGAGGAGTGGAGGAATGCTCCGGAGACGTTCTAGGAGAGGCATGTAAACATGTACAGGACGGCCAGAGGCTGTGGACACAATCAAGGTAATGTCATTCTGGAATGAGACACATTGCCTTCCGCCACAGAACATCACCAACACCTCTGCCATTAAAGCGCTGCCGTCTGGGTGATACATATCAGCTTCCTTCACTAGAGATTCATGGATCAACCAGTCGCCAAAACAAACAAAGACAAAGGCATAAAATCTTGAACTTATCAGAGAACAAGAAAACCCCTCAAGTGCAAGGAGCAAAAAAGGACATGACCTGGTGTCCCAGCAAGATAACCCAATCCTGACTGATGAGGAGGGCCAAATCATATCAGCCATGGTGAAATAGATCTATGTTCACACTGCCTAAAATAAGTCAGAGTATCTTACTTTACGTGCACATTTTTGGCCCTAATTTTTACTGCCTATGGCTGAAAACGTGTGCGCAAGATAAAATACACAGCCGCATTTTACACAGTGTGAACATAATAAAAAAAAAATACAGTTACTAATATATCAAATCTAATAAGGCGGCCATGACTGGAGTGCATTTAATGCATCCTAAACACCAATGAGTGTGTGAGATTAATATTCCAATAAAGAAATCTTTATTATAGGTCGCTGCCAATTCAATACATTAGTGATAGAGAATATATACACACACACAGAAAATATATACATAATCACATATATATATATATATATACTGCTCAAAAAAATAAAGGAAACACTTAAACAACACAATGTAACTCCAAGTCAATGACACTTCTGTGAAATCACACTGTCCA
The DNA here is from genome assembly GCF_029499605.1 of Hyla sarda. Taxonomy (NCBI): domain Eukaryota; kingdom Metazoa; phylum Chordata; class Amphibia; order Anura; family Hylidae; genus Hyla; species Hyla sarda. Next base: position 61,081,640 of record NC_079200.1, read on the forward strand.
CTCAGGAAGCAACACTGATTGACAATCAATTTCACATGCTGTTGTGCAAATGGAACAGACAACAGGTGGAAATTATAGGCAACTAGCAAGACACCCCCAATAAAGGAGTGGTTCTGCAGGTGGTGACCACAGACCACCTCTCAGTTCCTATGCTTCCTGACTGATGTTTTGCCACATAGGAAAAAAACAAACAAAAAAAAACAAAAGGGGAATTTGCACCCCTAGTGAAGGCCGTTTTAGGAATGATAAGGGTGGTAGATAGAAATACACTCACCAAGTTGGGTTGCGCCCAGAGCACAACACCTAATATTGCATTTTCAAAAATTCCAGACCCGCAGCCACAGTCCTCTGATAGCAGTCTCGCTGTCCCAGTTCAAAGCAATGGAGAGAAAGTGGAAAAGTTGGCTGATTTTGGCACTGGTTCTCTGGATGATAAAGGACTAAGAACTCTGGTATATTCCTATAAACTGATTTATTAGACAAATACAAAGGCAACTCGTTTCTGGTCCGTACCGGACCCTTGATCAGGCAGGACATCCACGTGAAGGTAAAATACATTCATGTGAATACGGGTAGAAAAACAGACATGGTGCACATCTACAATCTTGTATAATGATCTGTTTGCTTCTCAGCATAATATCAAAAACTAACAGGTTGTTAGTATACATTTTTGATCAATAAGTACAAGCCCACTCGCCACGTCAAGGCCACCTATCCAGAGTGGGTCCCTAACGTCCCTAGCATAAAATGGCGCAGCACCGGGCGGCGACCACCACCGCCGCGACGCCAATGCCCACAGGGGGGAACAACCCACCGGCAGAGCAGCCCCAATGCCACTCAAACCAGTCTATGGGCCGCATCCCCCCGCAGACACGGCGCCACGGCAGCAACGGACACCGCACAGCACCACACCAGTGTGAACAGGGATGTAATAGCTCACTTACCATACTCTCCCAGTCAGACTGGGAGGCAGCTAGGAAAGAAATGGCCCATGTGCAGCTAACTACTGCTTATATAGGGTTGGGCTGGGGGGTGGGGAAGAGTGCAGCACAAGTTAAAACAAAGAAAAAGGAGGGGATAGAAATATCAATGTGAATACGGGTAGAAAAACAGACATGGTGCACATCTACAATCTTGTATAATGATCTGTTTGCTTCTCAGCATAATATCAAAAACTAACAGGTTGTTAGTATACATTTTTGATCAAAAAGTACAAGCCCACTCGCCACGTCAAGGCCACCTATCCAGAGTGGGTCCCTAACGTCCCTAGCATAAAATGGCGCAGCACCGGGCGGCGACCACCACCGCCGCGACGCCAATGCCCACAGGGGGGAACAACCCACCGGCAGAGCAGCCCCAATGCCACTCAAACCAGTCTATGGGCCGCATCCCCCCGCAGACACGGCGCCACGGCAGCAACGGACACCGCACAGCACCACACCAGTGTGAACAGGGATGTAATAGCTCACTTACCATACTCTCCCAGTCAGACTGGGAGGCAGCTAGGAAAGAAATGGCCCATGTGCAGCTAACTACTGCTTATATAGGGTTGGGCTGGGGGGTGGGGAAGAGTGCAGCACAAGTTAAAACAAAGAAAAAGGAGGGGATAGAAATATCAATGTGAATACGGGTAGAAAAACAGACATGGTGCACATCTACAATCTTGTATAATGATCTGTTTGCTTCTCAGCATAATATCAAAAACTAACAGGTTGTTAGTATACATTTTTGATCAAAAAGTACAAGCCCACTCGCCACGTCAAGGCCACCTATCCAGAGTGGGTCCCTAACGTCCCTAGCATAAAATGGCGCAGCACCGGGCGGCGACCACCACCGCCGCGACGCCAATGCCCACAGGGGGGAACAACCCACCGGCAGAGCAGCCCCAATGCCACTCAAACCAGTCTATGGGCCGCATCCCCCCGCAGACACGGCGCCACGGCAGCAACGGACACCGCACAGCACCACACCAGTGTGAACAGGGATGTAATAGCTCACTTACCATACTCTCCCAGTCAGACTGGGAGGCAGCTAGGAAAGAAATGGCCCATGTGCAGCTAACTACTGCTTATATAGGGTTGGGCTGGGGGGTGGGGAAGAGTGCAGCACAAGTTAAAACAAAGAAAAAGGAGGGGATAGAAATATCAATGTGAATACGGGTAGAAAAACAGACATGGTGCACATCTACAATCTTGTATAATGATCTGTTTGCTTCTCAGCATAATAAATACATTCAGTACGTCTATACAAGGTTAGGTTCATTAGGATATTCTGCAGCATTGTACGCTGTTTCCGCAGTTGGTATAATTACACAGCTGGCAAGCTGGAAGCATAAGAACAGGTTAAGTGCTACAAGCCAAATAAAATCATAGCATAAAATGAATTAAAATGAAACAAAAAAAAAAAAAGGAACACCTTGTCTATCCCAATATGTGGGCAAACGAACAAAGTGCCAAATATGTTATTTGATCTGTATGTACAGTATATATAACCTATCGGGACCGAAGACCTCTGTGGTGGTGGAGATAGTTTTATTACCGATACGGACTCAACACTAACAAAACACTTAGTCCGTGGTGGATGTTATACTGGGTAAGATAGTTCTGATGGTGCGTGACGTAACTGATAGATTACTAGGTGATGAATGGGAGCGCCAAAGTGACTGGAGCAATGTTCAAAAGGGGCGGGCCTTAATAGTGCATGCCGTGGACTCTGTAGAATCAGTGAGTGCCTGGCTAGATGCTATGAATACTGTGGCAGTGTTCAAAAGGGGTGGACCTCATATCAAATCAGTATGTGGAAGCTGACCAGTAGATGAGACTAAATCGCTGGGTTAATATGATAATGTTCATGGGGGTAAGTGACACTATGTAATACCTTTTGGGTGGTTAGGTAAACGAGTGGAGCGCCATATGGCTAAAGCAATGTTCATATGGGGCGGGCCTTACAAGCACACACTTGCTCAGTTAATGAATGAGATTCCATACATAGTGGAGCGTTGTTCAGAAGGGACAGACCTTGACGTAAATTCTGTAATAATTGTTGCAGGTTTATAGAAGTTACATTTTCCTGGTTACAGTTCCAAATTATACTAGAATTGTTTCCGAGACTTCGTTAAGCCCAGAGGGTTGGAGCGAGCTGCATTTAAAAATCCAGAACACCAGTTCGCTCCAACCCTCTGGGTTTAACAAAGTCTCAGAAACAATTCTAGTAAAGCTTGGAACTGTTACCAACATAGTGTAACATCTATAAACCTGCAACAATTATTACAGAATTTACATCAAGGTCTGTCCCTTCTGAACAACGCTCCACTATGTATGGAATCTCATTCATTAACTGAGCAAGTGTGTGCTTGTAAGGCCCGCCCCGTATGAACATTGCTTTAGCCATGGGGGTGCCAGAGCCCTGCAAAATGACCTCCAGCAGGCCACAAATGTGCATGTGTCCACTCAAGCGTTAAGAAACAGACTCCATGAGGGTGGTATGACGTCCACAGGTGGGGGTTGTGCTTACAGCCCAACACTGTGCAGGACGTTTGGCATTTGCCAGAGAACAAGAGGAAGGCATTGATGCTATGGACTGGCCCGCCCGTTCCCCAGACCTGAATCCGATTGAGCACATCTGGGACTTCATGTATCGCTCCATCCACAAATGCCACGTTGCACCACAGACTGTCCAGGAGTTGGCAGATGCTTTAGACCAGGTCTGGGAGGACATCCCTCAGGAGATCATCCTCCACCTCATCAGGAGCATACCCAGGCATTGTAGGGAGGTCATACGGGCACGTGGAGGCCACACACACTACTGAGCCTCATTGTGACTTGTTTTAAGGACAATACATCAAAGTTGGATCAGCCTGTAGTGTGGTTTTCCACTTTGATTTTGAGTGTGACTCCATATCCAGACCTCCATGGGTAGAAAATCTGCACCAAGGTATGCACATGTGATTGTACCCATAATCTTTCAAATAATGGCCAAAAATTCACAAGTATTTTAGGCAGTGTTACATAGATCTTTTCCACCATGGCTGTTATTTGGTCCCTCCTCATCAGTCAGGATTGGGTTATCTTGCTGGGACACCAGGTCATGTCCTTTTTTTTTTTAATCAACTGGTGCCAGAAAGTTAAACAGATTTACTGATTTACTTCTATTTAAACATATTAATCCTTCTAGTACTTAACAGCTTCTATTTGCTCCACAGGAAGTTATTTTCTTTGTTACTTTCCTTTTCAGCCTGACCACAGTGCTCTCTGCTGACACCTCTGTCAATTTTAGGAACTGTCTGGAGCAGGAGACATTTGCTATGGGGATTTTATCCCACTCTGGACAGCTCCTAAAATGAACAGAGATGTCAGCAGAGAGCACTGTGGTCAAACAGAAAGGAAATTCAAAAAGAAAATAACTTCCTGTGGAGCAAATAGAAGCTCATAAGTACTAGAAGGATTAAGATTTTTTAAATAGAAGTAATTTACAAATCTATTTAAAGGGTAGCTCCCACCATCCTATTTTTTTTTTCTGTCCCTGCCTATTTCCAATCTATCCATAACCCCCTCCCTGCTTTTAATTTTAATTTTTACTATATTAAAAATAACTTTTTTTCTGCCTGGTAGTGTGCTCACGTCACTGATGGCTGCTGGGGCCGACACTTCCGCCCTTAGTTCATCTATACAGGGTGCCTCCAGCTGTTTCACCACTACAACTCCCAGCTTGCCCTGACATCTACTGGCTGTCAAGGCATGCTGGGAGTTGTAGTAATGAAACAGCTGGAGGTACCCTGTGTAGATAAACTATTAGTTACATGCGGCGCTAGCCCGTTCCCTCCGTCCCCCCCCCCCCCCGCGCCAAACCCTGTTCCCTCCATCACAACCCCCCCCCCCCGCATACCCCGTTCCCTCCATCACAAACCCCCCTCCCGCATACCCCATTCCCTCATTACACTTACTGCAGAGTCCGGCAGCGGGCGTGAAGGGACAGCAGCGGCAACGTGCGGGAGGAGTGGCCTCCTAGCCAGTGGCTGGGGAGCCAATGCGCTCGCTCCCTGCCTGTCTGATTGACAGGCAGGGAGCGAGTGCAGCCTAACTGAAAAAGGACTGATTGCCAGGCCAAAATCAGTCCTTTTTCAGGCGTGACGTCACGCCAGGCTGCAGCCGGCCACTAGGAGGGAGACCCCTAGTGGCCGGTTTTCAAATGTAAATTAAACCATTTTAATAAAAAAAAAAAAAGTATATTAGAGATATGTTGTAGTACATAAGTACTACAACATATCAAAAAATAAAGTTGGTGACAGTGCCCATTTTCCAGGGCAGTACCCCTTTAAAGGGGTTTTCTTGCTCCCTGATAAGTTCAAGACACCAATCAATAGTAACATTTGCCCCTTCAGGACTGACCCATTTTGGGCCTTTAAAGGCATCTGACAGATGGTTCATCCGTAATACACCAAATAATACATGGTTATATTGTGGTTAAATCTGAGTAAAACAATGTACAACTTAGTTCTGGAATATTGCTGATATGTAAATTTTGTCTGTGTTCAATGGGTATGGGGAGCCTCTGCTTCCAAATTCCCTCCCACCAAGAAAAGCACAGCTCCCATCTCCACTGCACCCTAGAAAAAAAATTACCTATTAGCATTACACCAAATTTCTCTGCAATGGGACCACAGTTACACCAGTGAGACAGGACAATGCTGCGGCCACTCAGTAGTCAGTTCTCCTGGGTTCTGTGTTGACTTGATTCCAGAGGAAGTAAAGACCAGCAGGGAAGCGGTACCATCAGTGGTGGACCAGAGGAGGTTAGCATGCTAATTTTTACACCAGCCTCAGCCAGAGCGCAAATATTTGTTTTGCCTGGACAAACCCTTCAAAGAAAAATAATTTGTGCTTTTTATCATTGATTCCAAGAACCATATTGTAACTGAAAGGCATATGATGGCTTGACACGTTTTTGTGCATCTTTTAGATGAACCGTTATGCTTATTTGGGGGGAGGGGGGGGGGGGGGGAGTCATTCCATTAATTTTTTATACTGCTGATGGATAGGTATAACCCCTTAAGGACAACAGTTTTTTTCATTTTGATACTTTTGTTTATTTCCTCCTCCTCTTCTAAAAATCGTACTCGTCACATACAGACCCGTATGAGGACTTTATTTTTTATAAAGATACCCAACTTATATAGGCTTTATTTTGTTTTACTTCTTTTGACCCCTTAACCATTTTGAGGACTGAGCCATTTTTTATTGAGGTTTTGTTTTTTCCTCCTCACCTTATTATAGGAATAACTTTTATTTTTTCACCTTCAGACCCATATAAAGCTTGTTTTTTGCGGCACCAATTGTACTTTGTAGTGACATACCTCCTTGTACCTCCAAATATACAAAAAACAAACAAACCACAATTCTGCTACTTTTCGGGGCTTCTGTTTCTACCCAGTGCTCCTTTCGGTAACAATGACACATTCTTTATTCTGTAGGTCCATACAAAGAAATGATACCCAATTTGTATAGGTTTTGTTTTATTTTGCTACTTAAAAAAAATTCTAACTTTTTGTACGAAAATTTGTATGCTTACCTCTCATGATCTTCATAAATTTTATAATCCTCCCAGTTCACTGTCCCCATCATGATAAACCACCCCCTGCCTTTATTTTTATTATTTTTCCGTTTTCTACCTTGATATTGCTATGCATTTTCTGCTCATTCAGATTCATGGACTGGGAAGGGGCGTTCCCCAGCAGGCGTGACATCATCTTAAGTTCTTAACTTCTCACTCTGCTACACACAGCCCAGAGAAGTTCAGTGTGTGAGATGAGCTATGATTGGCTAAGGCTGCACACAGCCCACTCAGCATATAAAGATGTATGAGGACAAATTTTTTGCGCCACGACCTGTAGTTTATATCGGGACCATATTTGTTTTATAGGCACCCTTTGATCGCATTTTATTTTTATAGTATATGAAGTGACCAAAAATACGCATTTCTAGAATTTTTCTTATGCTAGTCCCTTTAACCATGTGGTTTAATTAACATTATATTTGAATCCCTTGTGGACTGGGCCATTTTTCATTTTCCTCCTTCCCTTCTAAAAATCATAACGTTTTTCCACCTACACACCCATATGAAGGCTTGTTTTTTTGCGCCACCAATTTTACCTTGTAATGACATCAATAATTTTACCACAAAATATATGGCAAAACCGGAAAAAATTATTTGTGGGCATAATTGAAAAAAACAAAACAAAAAAGCAAAAACAAAATTTGTAACGCAATTTCTCCTGAGTACAGAAATACCACATATGAGGACGTAAAGTGCTCTGCGGCTGCACAACAAGGCTCAGAAGTGAGAGCGCACTATGTACATTTGAGGCCTAAATTGGTGATTTGCACAAGGGTGGCTGATTTTACAGCGGTTCTGACAAACGGAAAAAAAAAAATACCCACATGTGACACCATTTTGGAAACTACACCCCTCACGAAACAACAAGGGGTATAGTGAGCTTTAACACCCCACAGATGTTTGACACATTTTCGTTAAAGTTGGATGTGAAATGCTGGTGTTACCCTTTCACAAGGGAAAATCGGAAAAAGGCCCCACAAAATTTGTAACCCCACTTTTTCTGAGTACGGAAATACCCCATATGTGGATGTAAAGTGCTCTGCGGGCGAACAACAATGCTCAAAAGAGAAGGAGCTCCATTTGGCTTTTGGAGAGAGAATTTGTCTGGAATTGAGGGCCATGTGTGTTTACAAAGCCCCCATAGTGCAAGAACAGTGGACCCCCCACATGTGACCCCATTTTGGAAACTACATCCCCCCCACACGTAATGTAATAAGGGATGCAGTGAGCATTTACACCCCATAGGTATCTGAAAGATTTTTGGAACAGTGGTCCGTGAAAATGAAAAACATTTTTTTTTTTCATTTGCACAGCCCACTGTTCCAAAGATCTGTCAAACGCCAGTGGGGTGTAAATACAAACTGTACCCCTTATTAAATTTTGTGAGGGGTGTAGTTTCCAAAATAGGGTAATGTGGGGGTTTCCACTGTTCTGGCACCATGGGGGGCTTTGTAAACACACATGGATCCCGACTTCCATTCCAAACAAATTCTCTCCCCAAAAGCTCAATGGTGCTCCTTCTCTTCTGAGCATTGTAGTGCGCCCGCAGAGCACTTTACATTCTGTGTGCTATGTGCTTTTATTTTTTTTTTACTGTTCTGGCACCATAGGGGATTCCTAAATGCGACATGCCCCCAAAAACCATTTCAGCAAAATTCACTCTCCAAAATCCTGTAGTGGGCTCGCAGAGCACTTTACATCCACATATGAGGTAGTGAAAAAAATTTAGGTTTTGAATTTTCTCTTCCACTTTGCTGCTATTCTTGTGAAACGCCTAAAGGGGTAAACTTTCTGAATGTCATTTTGAATACTTTAAGGGGTGCAGTTTTCATAATGGGGTATTTCTAACATAAAGACCCTCAAATTCACTTCAAAACTAAACTGATCCCTGAAAAATTCAGATTTTGAAATTTTCTGGAAAAATTTGAAAATTGCCCCTAAACTTTGAAGCCCTCTAATGTTTTCAAAAAGAAAAAACATATCAACTTTATGATGCCAACACAAACTAGACCAGGGGTCTCAACTGGTGGCTCTCCAGATGATGCAAAACTTTAACTCCCAGCATTCCCTACAGCTGTTAGCTGCAACAAATGGCTGTCTGGACATATTCAGGCATGCTGGGAGTTGAAGTTTTGCAACATCTGGAGGGCCGCCACTTTGAGACTCCTGAACTAGACATATTGTATATGTGAATCAATATATAATTTATTTGGCATGTCCATTTTCCTTACAAGCAGAGAGCTTCAAAGTTAGAAAAATGCAAAATGTTAAAATTTTAGAATTTTTCACCAAGAAATGATGCAAGTATCGACAAAAATGTACCACTAACATAAAGTAGAATATATCACGAAAAAACTATATCTGAATCAAATTCATAAGTTAAAGCATTCCAGAGTTACTAATGCTTAAAGTGACAGTGGTCAGATTTGCAAAAAATGCTCTGGTCCTTAAGGGGGGTTAAATGGAAAAAAGGGGGTGATTCAAACTTATAAGGGAAAAGGTTATTTCACATTTATTGAAGGGTTTATCCAGGAGATTTTAGTTCGTACCTACCAGACAGTAATGGACATTCAAAGGAAGGATCTGTGCTTGTCTTGGGGCTAAATGATTATGTTGTGAGATTACCATAAAGTTAAGGCCATTTCCTGTTGGAGTTTGTTTCCTTAACCCCTTAAGGACTCAGCCCATTTTCACCTTAAAGGAGTACTTCACTGCCCCAGCTTTCGGAATATTTTGTTCCGAACGTCGGGTGAGGGCATTGTGACATCACGGCCACGCCCCTTCAATGCAAGTCTATGGGAGGGGGCATGGCGGCTGCCACGCCCTCTCCCACAGACTTGCATTGAGGGGCATGACGTGATGTCACAAGGGTGTGGCGATGATGTCACAGCCCGCATCCAGCGTACGGAACAAAATGTTTCGAACGCTGAGGCAGTGGAGTACCCCTTTAAGGACTGAGCCCTTTTTTGCACATCTGACCACTGTCACTTTATGCATTAATAACTCTGGGATGCTTTTACTTTTCATACTGATTCAGAGATTGTTTATTTGTGACATATTCTACTTTATGTTAGTGTTAAATTTTCGTTGTTACTTGCATCCTTTCTTGGTGAAAAATCCCAAAATGTAATTAAAATGTTTAATTTTTCTACTTATGAAACTCTCTGCTTGTAAGGAAAATAGACATTTCAAATAAATTATATATTGATTCACATATACACTGCTCAAAAAAATAAAGGGAACACTTAAACAACACAATGTAACTCCAAGTTAATCACATTTCTGTGAAATCACACTGTCCACTCAGGAAGCAACACTGATTGACAATCAATTTCACATGCTCTTGTGCAAATGGAGCAGACAACAGGTGGAAATTATAGGCAATTAGCAAGACACCCCCCCAATAAAGCAGTGGTTCTGAAGGAGGTGACCACAGACCACTTCTCAGTTCCTATGCTTCCTGGCTGATGTTTTGGTCATTTTTGAATATGAGCGGTGCTTTCACTCTAGTGGTAGCATGAGACGGAGTCTACAACCCACACAAGTGGCTCAGGTAGTGCAGCTCATCCAGGATGGCACATCAATGCGAGCTGTGGCAAGAAGGTTTGCTGTGTCTGTCAGAGTAGTGTCCAGAGCATGGGGGCACTACCAGGAGACAGGCCAGTACATCAGGAGGAGGCTGTAGGAGGGCAAAAACCCAGAAGCAGGACCGCTACCTCCACCTTTGTGCAAGGAGGAGCAGGAGGAGCACTGCCAGAGCCCTGCAAAAAGACCTCCAGCAGGCCACAAATGTGCATCTGTCCACTCAAATGGTCAGAAACATACGCCATGAGGGTGGTATGAGGGCCCAACGTCCACAGGTGGTGGTTGTGCTTAAAGCCCAACACCGTGCAGAATTGGCAAATTCGCCACTGGCGCCCTGTGCTCTTCAGATGAAAGCAGGTTTACACTGCACATGCGACAGACGTGACAGTCTGGAGACGCCGTGGAGAATGTTCTGCTGCCTGCAACATCCTCCAGCATGACCGGTTTGGCGGTGGGTAAGTAATGGTGTGGGGTGGCATTTCTTTGGGGGGGGGGGCGCACAGCTCTCCATGTGCTTGCCAGAGGTAGCCTGACTGCCATTAAGTACCAAGATGAGACCCTCAGACCCCTTGTGAGACCATATGCTGGTGCGGTTGGCCCTGGGTTCCTCCTAATGCAAGACAGAGCTAGACCTCATGTGGCTGGAGTGTGTCAGCAGTTCCTGCAAGAGGAAGGCATTGATGCTATGGACTTGCCCGCCCGTTCCCCCGACCTGAATCTGATTGACCACATCTGGGACAACATCTCTCGCTCCATCCACCTGTCATCACCTGTCCATGTCAGTCAGTGTAGTGTAAAAGCATAGAGGCGCTAACAGGAGACAGGCCAGTATATCAGGAGACGCGGAGGAGGCTAAAAGAGGGCAACAACCAAACAGCAGGACCACTACCTCCGTCTTTGTGCAAGGAGGAGCAGGAGGAGCACTGCAAAATGACCTTGAGCAGGCCACAAATATGCATGTGTCCACTCAAATGGTCAGAAACAGACTCCATGAGGGTCCAACGTCCACAGGTGGGGGTTGTGCTTACAGACCAACTCTGTGCAGGACGTTTGGCATTTGCCAGAGAAAAAGAGGAAGGCATTGATGCTATGGACTGGCCCGCCCATTCTTCAGACCTGACTCCAATTGAGCACATCTGGGACATCATGTCTCGTTTCATCCACCAACGCCACATTGCACCACAGACTGTCCAGAAGTTGGCAGATGCTTTAGTCCAGGTCTGGGAGGACATCCCTCAGGAGACCATCCGCCACCTCATCAGGAGCATGCCCAGGGTTTGTAGTGAGGTCATATGGGCACCTGGAGGCCCCACACTACTGAGCCTCATTGTGACTTGTTTTAAGGACATTACATCAACGTTGGATCAGCCTGTAGTGTGGTTTTCCCCTGATTTTGAATGTGACTCCATATCCAGACCTCCATGGGTTGATAAATAAGGTTTCCAGCCTTGTGCGTGTCCCCGTTTTGGAAACTAGACCCATCACAGAATGTTATAAGGGGTGCAGTGAGCATTTACACCCTACTGGCGTTTGACAGATCTTTGGAACAGTGGGCTGTGCAAATGAAAAATTACAGTGTAAGCGAGTGTATATGTAGTGTTTTACTCTAATTTCTGTAGTGTAGTGTTTTTAGGGTACATTCACATGGGGGGGGGGTTTACAGCGAGTTCCGTGCTTGGAGTTTGAGCTGCGGTAGGGGGCGCAAACCTTCAGCTGTTGCAAAATTACAACTCCCAGCATGTACTGACAGACCGTGCATGCTGGCAGTTGTAGTTATGCACCAGCTGGAGACACACTTAAGGAAACCTTGAGTTAGGTAACTCTGCGTTTCTCAACCAATGTGACTCCAGCTGTTGCAAAACTAGAACTCTCAGCATACACTGACTTCCGAAGGGCACGCTGGCAGGTGTAGCTGCAACAGCTGGAGGCACACCACTACAACTCCCAGCATGCCATTTTGATGTCTGTGAATGCTGGGAGTTGTAGTTATGCAACAGTAATTACAACTAACTACAACTTCAAGCATGCACAGACAGCCAAAAGGCATGCTAGGAGTTGTAGTGGTGTGCCTCCTGCTGTTGCATAACTACAACTCTCAGCATGCCCTTTGGCAGTCAGTGCATGCTGAGAGTTGTAGTTTTGCAACAGCGAGGCAAACATGCGGAAATACAGAGTTAGGTAATAGAACCTAACTGTCTCAACAGTGTGCTTCCAGCTGTTTCAAAACTACAACTTCCAGCATACACTGACTGTCGAAGGGCATGCTATGAGTTGTAATTATGCAACAGCAGGAGGCACACCCCTACAACTCAGCATGCCCTTTTTGTTGTCTGTGCATGCTGGGAGCTGTAGTTAACAGTAGCTGTTGCATAACTAGAACTCCCAACAAGCACAGACAGCCAAAGGGCATACTGGGAGTTGTAGTGGTGTGCCTTCTGCTGTTGCATAACAACTCCCAGCATGCCCTAAGCAACAGCAGGAGGCACAGCCTTACCTCATGCCTGCCGCCACCAGTTCTGGGGCCCTGATGCCACCACAGACACTGGGGATCGGGGGCCCCAGCTTCCGGTGTAAGTGCCATATTTTGATTTTGTGTTTTGCCGTGGAATGTGTTACATGACTCAGCACTTGCCAGTGCTGGGCTAAGAAAGCTCCATTGGCTGACACAAGCACACTCGCCCCCTACCATTGGTTCCTGGGGGGCTGTGCGTGTGTCACGTGACCACAAATAAGCTGTCTCAAACAGTTTTCTTCAGAGTGAGTTTGGCTACTACAACAAGAGGATGTCTCCTGCTGTGATAGCCAAAGCACTGCGGCTGCAATGTTATTCGCGCTGCGGCGACAGTCTGCGGGTGTCATAAGCTGAGCGCAGCAGCTGGCATTTCATACAGATCTCCCCCCCCCCCCCCCACGGGCGCACGGTCCCCATAGCGGGGAATGAACATTACAGGCGCAGCACGAATAACCTTGCGGCCGCGGCGCTTCAGCTATCACAGCAGGAGACATCCTCTTGCTGTGGTAGCCAAACTCACTCTGAAGGGAAAGGTGTGAGACAGCATATTTGTGGTCACAAGTATGCTGTTAAAAAGAAATCTTTGGGCAAAATTCACTAAACAATTGAGAGACCATCATGAAACAGGTACAGACACTATATTATGAACTACACTAATTTTACAGCCCCTGTAGCATAGTCAAAAAAATCCCTTCCCATAGACTTTGGTTGAGGGGGCGGGCGTGACGTCACGAGGGGGCGGCCGCGAACACAGAAGCCAGCACACAGCGTTCGGCGTAATTAACTCCCGGACGCTGCGAGCGGAGCTCCGAAAGGCAGGGCAGAGCACAACCCCTTTAACCCGCTAATAAATGTTAATGCCCTGAAGGCTCTTTTTGGTGGATGAGGCATGTGCCATGCTTGCCTCCAACACCCCGACTGCCATTAAGGGGAGAAGTAAGACCTCACATTTCTTCCTTCCGCCGATTTGTTATCACCTAATGATTATAAACCCCCTAGAAGGAAGTGATGAAATGCCATTAGAAGCCCCCATACAAGTGACCCTGTCCCCCGTAAAATTCCACCTGTACACTTTATAGATGACCCCGCCTGGACCCAAGTTCCAGACGATTAGATCCGTTTATTCCTGGGTTTGTTGGCCACCCAGGACCTTGTCAGTTTGATAGTGGCTCAAAACTTTTACAGCCAGCAGTTTATGGCCCAGCACCCCAACATTTTTTGACTAGCCCGAATAGCTGGACCCGCCATCAATGCAGCCACGATGGACATATTGGGGCCTTGTCCTTTTGGGGGGGGGGGGGGGGCTCTCCTTTTGCCACTTGTAAAAGTGGTGCCACAAACATTGATAAATGTCCATCTTAGAGCCCACACTCGTCTGAGATTTTTGGAACAGTGGGTCTTCAATATGAAAGATTACATTTTTTTATTTTCATGGACCACTGTCCCAAAAATCTGTCAATGTGTGGGTTTTAAATGCTCACTGCACCCCTTGTTACATGCCTTGATGGGGTCTTGCTTTCAAAATGAGGGGGGGGGGGGGTTTCCACTGTCCGGAAACCATGAAGGTGTTGTAAATAAGACATGGCCCCCGTCTATTCCATCCCAAAACCTCTCTCCAAAAGCCCAATCACTCCAGAGTCCTGCCGTTCCCCTGCACAGCACTTTACGTCCATACATGGGGTATTGCCATAATTGGGAGAAATTGGGTAACTTTTTTTTTACCCCTTGTGAAAAGTAAAAATTGGGGTTACATTAGCATGTTAATGCAAAAATAAAAATGTTTTATTTTCATAGTCTACCATTCCAAAATTGTGTCAAACACCTGTGGGGTGTTGCAAATGCTCACTGCACTCCTTATTACATTCAGTGAGGGGTGTAGTTTCCAAAATGGGGTGTAGTGGATGTGGGGGATTCCACTGTCTGGGCACCATGGGGGTTTGTAAGTGCATTGACCTATAGAATAAAAAGTCATTTTTGCCATTAAGTGCACCATATAAAAACAAAAGTTGCAAAATTGCAGCTGTCCCCTCAAAAATTTTGTTTCACTGTACAATATGGTAAAAAGTATTTACAAAATACAATTGGTTGCACAAAATAGAAACCCTCATGTGTGTCAGCAAGTGGAATAAGGCTGGGTTCACACAACGTTTTGTCCCATACGGGAGCGCATACGGCAGGGGGGAGCTAAAAGCTCACGCTCCCGTATGTTACCGTATGCGCTCCCGTATGCCATTCATTTCAATGAGCCGACCGGAGTGAAACGTTCGGTCCGGTCGGCTCATTTTTGCGCCGTATGCGCTTTTACAACCGGACCTAAAACCGTGGTTGACCACAGTTTTAGGTCCGGTTGTAAAAGCGCATACGGCGCAAAAATGAGCCGACCGGACCGAACGTTTCACTCCGGTCGGCTCATTGAAATGAATGACATACGGGAGCGCATACGGTCACATACGGGAGCGCGAGATTTTAGCTCCCCCCTGCCGTATGCGCTCCCGTATGGGACAAAAGGTAGTGTGAACCCAGCCTAACTCTTACTTTTCATTCTATACAGTGAGGAGGAAAGTCAAAAATGAAGTGTCCTCAAGGCCAAAATTAACTGTGTCCTTAAGCCGCACCAAAAATTTAATCTTCAGATTTCTTTCAATTAGATTCTTTAGGAGATATAACCCAAGAGTAAGATTCAAAATGGAGCATTAGGGATCAAAAGTACAAGTGCTCGGCTCCTGTCCAGCCGCATAAAACCAAGATAAGCAAGAAGGAAGAAACAGCGAATACACAGGGGCCACAGCCGCCACCTCCGACATGACCCCTGCGCTCACCATTGTGTTATAAACAGCCTGTCATACCATAGATAATACTGACAGAAAGCTAAGCTCACATCAAGCCTATCACAGATAAAAGTATAAGCTAGGACTATCTACAGGCATGGAAGGTGCTATAGTGTATATTTGCACCCACCAAGGCAGGAGTCAATGGGAGTTGAACATTAGACTAGCCAGTTGGGACAAAGATCTACATAGAAGACTGATACTCATGTTGGACATTTTCTACATGGTGTAGGCTGAGCCATATACACTTAGTGCCAAAAACACAATCGATCCACTTAGGAAAACACCATAAGACCCAGCAGCTGCCATACAAGGCTGATTTTATGGCAAGAAAAGTGCATGCTGTGAGCCCACCCAATGACCCCTATTATCAGCACATGCTGCAGGGCAATTGTATTAGAAATGTAGGGATCATACAAAGACAGTGTGGTACAGTGTGGCACGATTTTATATTAAACTGGAGGCATACAGCGGAAGTCACAAGCACCTTTCGGGCAGTCTTGTACACACACTGGTATTGCCACTCTGTTTTATAACAGGCGTTTCAGTGCTCAACAAATCGGGAGCTTGGGAATGTCTGACACTCAGTACCTAGAGAATAAAAGCATTTTTCTATGTTACAGATGCACGGATAGATATATGAAAGGTACCATGTGCCTTCCTGTCCTAACATCCATCTAACAGTAGCAGCAGTTTGTTAATCACAAAACAAATCTACGCTGTTACTACTGTTTGATTTTAGGATTAGGATACTAATCCCCTAAAATAGGAACTCCACTAATTTTCAATACTTGCCACTTGTGCTAGACACACCATCGGGGAAGACAGGCTGTCTTGTAGACTAGTGTGAATAAAGTCATAGTTCCCATAGAGGGAATAACTGCCGTTTCAGTAGTTGCGTTTCTTTCTCATTTATTTTCGGCTTTGAAGTTTGAATCTTTTAAAACCATTAATATAGTAGAGAAATCAGATATGGCAGGCTGCAGACAATGCACATACTGAATGCTCTCCACCATTCTTCGCTTTTTTTAATTTTTTTAAATGACTCTCTCATTACTAATATTGCCTGACGAAGAGCCCGGTCCAGGCTGGAAAGTCTCTTATGCGTTGCATTTTTATGTAATAAAAGCCTGTTGAAGTAACATCGTTAGGCTGGGTTCACACTACGGTTTGTAATTACGGTTCCTGTATACGGCTGGGAGGAGGGGTGGGCGGGGCTTAATCGCAGCGCCCGCACTCAGCCATATAGGGAACCGTAGTTAATGTATGTCTATGAGCCGACCGGAGTGAACCGCAGCCTCCGGTCGGCTGCTTTTTCAGCCGTACCGCATACGGCCGAAAAAGCAGCCGACCGGAAGCTGCGGTTCACTCCGGTCGGCTCATAGACATACATTAACTACGGTTCCCGAATACGGCTGAGTGCGGGCGCCGCGATTAAGCCCCGCCCACCCCTCCTCCCAGCCGTATACAGGAACCGTAATGACAAACCGTAGTGTGAACCCAGCCTAACATAGTTGATAAGGTTGAAAAAAAGACCTGAGTCCATCTAGTTCAACCTATAACCCCAATGAGTCCCTACTGAGTTGATCCAGAGGAAGGCAAAAAACCCTCATACTAGAGGTAAAAATTCCTTCCCGACTCCAAATATGGTATCAGAATAAATCCCTGGATCAACGTTCTGTCCCTATAGATCTAGTATTCATAACCAGCGATGTTATTCTCCAAAAATGCATCCAGACCGCTTTTGAACTCTATTACAGAGTTCACCATGAACACCTCCTCAGGCAGAGAATTCCACAGTCTCACTGCTCTTACAGTAAAGAACCCCCGTCTGTGCTGGTGTAGAAACCTTCTTTCTTCTAAACGTAGAGGATGCCCCCTTGTTATAGATACAGTCCTGGTCACATGTTACTTGTATGTCAAACAAATATATAATAGTTACATTAACCCCTAGTCCTACTGTGGTTTCTATGTAGAACCCTTCTTAGCTCTACACCTTAGCTCTAGCAATACCCCCTTGTTATAGATACAGTCCTTGGTATAAACAGATCATGCACCGACCCATTATGTTTATACAATTTTTTTTTTTTTATAAAAAAAAAAAAAAAAGGTCTGACAGCACTGCAACAGACATCAGTGGTGTAGCCTCAGGCCTTTTGGCCTTGTAGTATCAAGCACCCATATCTCTATGAATAGAGATATTAAAAAATGTCATTGTCCCTGTACACTAACTAGCTGGACCATGACTTTCACACAGTGGGGACAAGGAGTACAATCTCAAATGTAAAGCATACTGATATACCAAAAAGATAATGTGTAAAACATACAAAGCAGTACGAACAGAAAACAATACAAAGACTCAGTTTTTGATTTTTTTTTTTTTTACATTTTATTGTTTTCTTACAAGACTCCCAAATCCAAAAGATTCTTCATTTAGAAGTTCCTAAGAAAAAAAATAAAATTCATGTATTAATAATTTGCACATTTTGGCAAGACTTTGTATAGAAAACATTGTGACTGAAGACCTAGCAATACCAACCGATGACAATACATCGATAATGCCATTAAATGACACGTGACGTGGCATCAGACATATCAACTGTACCTTTATACATTCACTAGCTGAGTACCCGGCACTGCCTGGTTTTTCCTACCATGGGGAGGAAAAGCATATTGTCCTCATATCCAGTCCTTAAAGCCTGACCCCATATCCCCTCCTGATATCCTGTCCCCCATATCCCCTCCCCAGGTAGGGATGTGTTGTGGTAAAGATATTGTAAGCTGAATAAAAGAGGTGTGACTTAAAGGGTGGGCGTATCTTTGCAAGATGAGGCATGGAATGCGGGGAGGGTGTGGCTTGCCAGCCAGACTGACACATTCCCCAGGAGATGCAGAGCAGATTAAGGTACCAAAAGTCCTATATACTTGCATGGGACTTGAAACAAAAAATCCATCCTTCACATATGGGGGTAGGTTAGGGGTTAATTTAACTATATATTTTTGTTTGACATACAAGTAACATGTGACCAAGTATATAAATATATAAAGCCGTACGGAAGTTACGCAGTAACATACATTTCCCATAGATTTGCATTGGACTTTAAACAAAAACCCTGACCCTGGTTGGAATTGATGGACGTACGTCTTTTTTCAACCATACTAACTATGTAACCCTCACAAATGGGGGAGGGGGGGTAGGTTAGGGTTAAATTATCTATCCTATGTTTGTTGTTGATATATAAGTAACATGTGTGCCAAGTTTCATGTTGTGCTGGAACATATACACACACAGGCCCTCATTTACTATTGCAAACCCGACATGTTTTGTCGGGTTTGGCGCCAGATTCTGTCGCATTGCGCCAGAATTTCTGTTTGTGCCAGAATATGCACCAGAATTGAAAAAGCGCCGACTTACTCTCCATTTTGCTAAGAAAATCCGAGGGGCGTGGTCATCGGGAAAAGGGGCGTGGTCACACAAAAAGGGGCATGTTCAACATTTTCACAAAAACCCAACATATTTACTAAGGTTTCCACAGAAAATGTGGTGGATTTGAGCTGAGGAAAACCAGACAGATCAGAGCATGTGTAAAAAAAAGCAAAGTGTAGGGAAAGTGGAAAATGTAGGGAAACCTTAGTAAATACAGTGGAAAATAAATTGTAGGGAATTAAAATCCACAAAGAAACCTACACAACACTCTTAGGAAATAAGGACCATTGAGTTTTATACAAATATATATATATATATATATATATATATATATATATATATATATATATATATATATATATATATATATATAAAAAAATAAAGGGGACACAAACAACAAAATGTAACTCCAAGTCAATGACACTTCTGTGAAATCACATTGTCCACTCAGGAAGCAACACTGATTGACAATTTCACATGCTTTTGTGCAAATGGAACAGCCCAACATTGGGTTTGGTGGGGGTATAAATTATCGGCTATCTGCCTTAACCTCCACAGATTATCGGTATCTGCCCTAAAAAAAATCAATATCGGTCGATCCCTAGTCAGCGTAGTGTCCAGAGCATGAAGGCGCTACCAGGAGACCGGCCAGTACATCAGGAGACGTGGAGGTGCCTGTAGGAGGGCAACAACCCAGCAGCAGGACCGCTACCTCCTCCTTTGTGCAAGGAGGAGCAGGAGAACCACTGCCAGAGCCCTCCAGCAGGCCACAAATGTGCATGTGTCCACTCAAACAGTCAGAAACTGACTTTATGAGGCTGGTATGAGGGCCCGACATCCACAGGTGGGGGTTGTGCTTACAGCCCAACACCGTGCAGGATGTTTGGCTTTTGCCAGAGAAAACCAAGATTGGCAAATTTGCCACTGGCGCCCTGTGCTCTTCACAGATGAAAGCAGGTTCACACTGAGCACATGTGACAGACGTGACAGAGTCTGGAGATGCCGGGGAGAATGTTCTGCTGCCTGCAACATCCTCCAGCATGACCTATTTGGCGGTGGGTCAGTTATGGTGTGGGGTGGCATTTCTTTGGGGGGGGGCCGCACAGCCCTCCATGCGCTTGCCAGAGGTAGCCTGACTGCCATTAGGTAGCGAGATGAGATCCTCAGACCCCTTGTGAGACCATATGCTGGTGCGGTTGGCCCTGGGCTCCTCCTAATGCAAGACAATGCTAGACCTCATGTGGCTGGAGTGTCAGCAGTTCCTGCTAGAGGAAGGCATTGATGCTATGGACTGGCCGGTCCATTCCCCATACTGGAATACAATTGAGCACATCTGGGACATGTCTCGCTCCATCCACCAACGCCACGTTGCACCACAGACTGTCCAGGAGTTGGCGGATGCTTTAGACCAGGTCTGGGAGGAAATCCCTCAGGAGACCATCCTCCACCTCATCAGGAGCATGCCCAGGCGTTGTACGGAGGTCATACAGGCACATGGAGGGCACACACACTACTGAGCCTCATTTTGACTTGACACTATCAATATGGAGCTTGGCAGTAATCTCATCTTGCTGGTGGAAAACAGGGCAGCCAGAGATAACATATTTATCAGCCCTTCTGCTCTGGTTCATAAAAAGAATCCAGAGTGAGGAATGCCCCTCCATATGCCCTAATACAGAATAAGACAGGAGCTGCCATAATGGGACATCATCTATGAAGGAGAACATTTGAATAGATCATGGACAGCCTTAGACGAACCCACTATCACTAACCACTGCAGATGTAGCCACAATTTACTCAATATTTACGTTCACTGTATGATCATTGTAGGGAAATGTTCTGATGTGTGTGTTGTACAAGATGAATACCAGAATACTAGGTAACTTACTTTGAAACAATACCATCATTTTTCGCCAACCTCAGGATGGAGTCATCAGATTCACCCTGTAAGGAAAACAAGAGGATTATTAAATCTTCTACCAGGTAATGGCAGACACATACTTCTAAAAGTTAAGAGGTTCTGCATCAGCTGCTGCCGGATAGCCGTTTAATGTGCCCTGTGTGGTCTGTTGAGTGTCATCTTCGGGCTCCGCTGCATGGCCGTCTCTCTACGTCATCACGTTGCCGTGTACGCCGTCCTGTCATCCAATAGGAGCGGAGTGCGCAGTGACGTGATGACTTCCATGGAGAGTGACGATCCTGGCCAGCGGTGACGTTCCAGAGTGGTGAGGACACCCCGGGGACGAGATGATAGCGACGATCCAGGGCAGCGGTAACTGTCCGGAGCGGCGGGGATACTCGAGTATAACTTTCTATATTATTATTGCACGGATCCCTCAACATACGATTGTTTCAAGTAACGATGGTTCATTTAGTAAGAATTACCATCGTATGTTGAGGGATCACTGGAACAGGTAATTCTAAAAAACCGGGAATGGGGCAGCGACAGTAGTCTCTGGCCGGGGCGGTGCGGGGTACGGCACGGGCGGTGATAGGACTCAGGACAGGCAGAGGGAGAGAAGCGGGTGGTGGCGGCGGTCTCTGGCACCGCAAAAGCCGCTGCAGTTCATTGATTTAAAACGCCCACTTTAAACCAATGATATGCAGCGGTGTCGCCGGTTGGGGGTGGGGGGATGTGATAAATAGCCGTTAATTTATACCAGAATATCGATGTAAGTTATCGGCCCTAAAGAAACTATATCGGTCGATCCCTAATATCTACCCCAGGTGACTCATGCACCCGACTGTCCACATGATGTAAAACATGATTTCTCAGACCAGGTCATCCTCATTTGCTTTAAGCTTCAATTCTGATGTTCGTTGTAGACCCATTCAGCGGTCAGCATGGCAGCATTGACCGATCTGCTGCTACACCACCACAAACTGTACCTGCTATGCCTTGTGAGATCTGACATTGTTCTATCAAACAGCGGAAACTTTTTCAGCAATTTGTTCTACATGTAGCTCTTCTGTGGAAGTAGCTCTCCTGTGTGATTGGCCACATAGGCTAACCTTTTCTTCAACACACATGGATGATCTTTGGGCACTTAATGTCCCTGGTAACTAGTAGTCCTCTTCTTGAACAGTCAAGAACTGACAGCTCCTTTGACAAACACCATTGTCACCAGATATGCCATGTTATTCACTCCACTTTATGCACAATAAAGCATCTAACATCAGAGGTCTGAAAATTAAAGGAAAACTCCAGACCATAAAAATAGTCCCCTATAGTGCCGGCAGTAAAAAAAAAATAAAGATGTACATACCTTCCTCCGCTCCCCCGGGGCCTCCGGTAACCGGCTCCGGTCTCCGCCGCAATCCACTTCCTGGTTGCCGGTGGTTGGAAGAATCAGCCAATCACCAGCCGCAGCGCAGTCCGACTCGGCCGGTGATAGGCTGAGTGGAAGTGTGACGTTTTCGGCCCCAGGTGCCGGTGTATTGAAGAATTTTGTGTCCTGAAGCGTTTTCACACTGTCACTCAGCCTATCGTCGGCCGAGTCGGACTGCGCTGCTGCTGGTGATTGGCTAATTCATCTGACCACCGGCAACCAGGAAGTGGATTGCGGCGGAGACCGGAGCCGGTTACCGGAGGCCCCTGGGGAGCGGAGGAAGGTATGTACATCTTTATTTTTTACTGCCGGCACTATGGGGAACAATTTTTATGGTCTGGAGTTCTCCTTTAATCTGCTGCTTAAAAAGGAACAATATAAAAGCAGTAGCCACAGAAACCGAGGGTGGCACTACTGCTTCATTAATAATAACACTGGTATGTAAAAGAAAAGTGACTATAATGTCAACAGGTAAGATATAGGGGTGCACAATGTGAATAAAGCAAAAAGAAGCTCAGTAAAATTAGACAAGAAAATCCATTAGCATTCACACATTTTATTTAATCAATTGAAGCCCAATGGCTAGTAAAATAAACAACTTCAGCATAGCTGGAGACAGCCTGTTTCATGGTCTCCCGCTTCCTCAGGCCAGAGGAAGCGGGAGACTGTAAAAGAGACTGTCTCCATTCATACTGAAGTCGTTTTTATTTTACCAGCTGGCTTATTTTAATGGATTAAATAAAATGTTATGTCTTATTGGGACAATGTATTTTCCTGTTGTCTAATCTAACATAATAGATAACGGTAACTTACCATTCTACGAATGGTACCACAGATGGCATAGGTCTTGTTCGTGCCTGTGACTCTGCCTGTGGCCTTATCAACCTAAAAAGAGACATATTAGACTAGCTGCTGAATATTTGCAGCCTGGCACTAGACTGGAGCTGCAGGATAATTCAGCGTTTTGCTACTAGTGAAGGGTTAACATTTGTTACTTGCACATTTAGAGGGTAAATAAGCTCCATTCCAAAAATGGTAACTAAAGGAAAAACGAAGCCAGAGCCAAAATGATAACACATAGCAAAAGCATTACTAGAGGATGATGTAAGGACGCAGGATTAAAGCTGCTAAGGGACAAGATAAGTACACGCTGCTCTCTAGACGAGCGGCGGATGAAGGCTTCACATTCCTGTCACATTCCCTTTACAGATAAAGCCATGATGAACAATAATATTTACCTGAAGTGACTGCACTGATAGCGGGATAAAAACTTACCTCGGCAACATTAATCTGGATGCAGGCATGGTCCTTTGCTCCAATGATTCTGTTGCTAGCAGAGCTGCAGAGAAAAATCATTATCAATGACTACACAAGCCCAAGATCAGATATGTCAATCACAATGTACAAGTCCCCACCCACTCTGAGCTACTCCGCTTGTAACAGTGTAAACCGTGGGAACCATATAGCAACCGGGTGTTTTTTTTTTTATTAATCACATTTTTTCATGCAAATTAGAAACCTGCAGATGTAGGATATAAACATTTCATACCATTTGCGGGGGACGTACAAGTCCACGAATTCACCAGCGTCGTTCTGCATGTTGAAACTTGGCTGATGTCAGACAGACCTGTTAATTAAAAATGTTTTTGACAAAGGTCATTCAGTGATTCCTATTAGAGATGAGCGAACTTACAGTAAATTCGATTCGTCACAAACTTTTCGGCTCAGCAGTTGATGCCTTTTCCTGCATAAATGAGTTCAGCTTTCAGGTGCTGCGGTGGGCTGGAGACTCTTTCCTAGGACTGTATCCACCTTTTCCAGCCCACCAAAGCACCTGAAGGCTGAACTAATTTACGCAGGAAAACTCATCAACTGCCGAGCAGAGAAGTTTGTGACTAATCGAATTTACTGTAAGTTTGCTCATCTCTAATTTCTATAACACCAGTAACAAATGGGCTTCTGACCTCATAAGAATATGTTCAATACCATGATCACTATCTCCCAAAACTGAAATACACATTCAACCCCCAAAAGGCTAAGTTCACAGATTGTACTGACTTTACCCTGTACTGGCCCTGAATTACATCCTGTATGATACTCCAGAGTTGCACTCATGATTCTGATGGTATAGGATGCAACTCAAGATCAGTACATGATAACTAATGTAATGTATGTACACAGTGACTCCACCAGCAGAATAGTGAGTACAGCTCTGGAGTATAATACAGGATATAACTCAGGATCAGTACAGGATAAGTAATGTAATGTATATACACAGTGACTCCACCAACAGAAGTGAGTACAGCTCTGGAGTATAATACAGGATATAACTCAGGATCAGTACAGGATAAGTAAGTAATGTATGCACACAGTGACCCCTCCAGTAGAATAGTGAGTGCAGCTCTAGAGTATAATACAGGATATAAATTAGGATCAGTACAGGATAAGTAATGTAATGCTATGCCTTGATATGAAGTGAATAAATCTTTTTGCACCTTGGATTTTCTTATGGAGTGCTGCACCATTTCTTTGGATGGATTAATTTTGGGACTTTGATCAAGTTCATTGGGAGCTGGCACCCGACCATTTTTTTACAAGCTAAGTAGTGCTGCAAAACAACCCCTTCTCTTTTGGATAAGTAATGTAATGTATGTACACAGTGACCTCACCAGCAGAATAGTGAGTACAGCTCTGGAATATAATACAGGATGTAACTCAGGATCAGTACAGGATAAGTAATATAATGTATGTACACTGACTACCAGTAGAATAGAGAGTACAGCTCTGGAGTATAATACAGGATATAACTCAGGATCAGTACTGGATAAGTAATGTAATGTACAGCAGAATAGTGAGTACAGCTCTGGAGTATAATACAGGATATACAGTACCTTAAGAACAGTACAGGATAAGTAATGTACACAGTGACCCCACCAGCAGAATAGCGAGTACAGCTCTGGAGTATAATACAGGATATACAGTACCTTAGGATCAGTACAGGATAAGTAATGTAATGTATGTACACAGTGACCTCACCAGCAGAATAGTGAGTACAGCTCTGGAGTATAATACAGGATGTTACCCAGGATCAGTACAGGATAGAGACTAATAAGTATGCAATGAAGGAGAATAGTGAGCGCAGCTATGGAGTATAGTACAGAACATAACAGGATCTGTATAGTATAAGTAATGCTGACTCCACCAGCAGGATAGTGAGTGCATCTCTGGCGTATAATATATGATATAAGTTCGGGTGAGTACAGGATAAGTAATGTCATACATGTGCACAGTGACTGCACCAGCAGAATAGTGAGTGCTGGGGGGGGGGGGGGTGTTAGTGATTGTCAGAAACAAATGTAACAGAATATCTGGACCCCATGTGTTCTTCTTACAACTCATCCAGTCTGCATTTCTCCTCCCATTGTAATATGATGAGTTATCTCTGGGTGAACACGTGTAGTCTCCCTACAGGACACATAGCAGAGACATTGTGGGTTGAGGGATGTAACCACCGTCCGCTAACACCAGAGCTGCGGCCTACAAATCCCCGGCCTGTCCCAGGATGCTGGCCGGAGATATGCAGAGCGGCCAGACACGTGTGCGCCACTCTATGCGCCAACCGCTACAACTAGCACTATGTGACGGGCACGGTTCCGGTACTCAGACTGTACCCCGACCACAGGAACATAGTTTTGCCGGATTACACGCTGCTAGGACGGCTCCAGGGCCGCAAACACCACGCAGCATCAGCGCTCACCTCCTGCTCACCGTAATGGCTGACAAGAAAGAGGAGGAAGCAACGCCCCGGAAGCACTGAAGTCTAGGCGCTTAAGGAGAATACTTCCGGGTAAAAACCCCTGGAGACCGGAAGACGTTGTGCTGTCATGGTAACTGTTGATTATGAACTCCAGAGCTGAAATGTACCTAGAAGCGGAACCTACGGCGGCCATTTTGTGTAAGCTAAAAATCAAGAGAGGTAATACAGGGCTACGGAAAAATGGTTCCCTATTAAAGGGACATTGAAATATAACATCTGGTGCGTTGTGACTGTTTCTCCATAAACATAGAGCAGTGTTTCCCAACCAATGTGCCTTCAGCTATTGCAAAACTAAAACTCCCAGCATGCCCGGTCAGCCAAAGGCTACTTCCAGCAGGATAATACACCACTTCACAAACCTCACATCGTCTCATACATGACAATGGGTTTACTGAACTCCAGAGTCACCAGATATCAGTCCAATAGATAGGTTTGCCAAGTTTCTCGCAAAAAAAAAATAAAAAAATACCGGCCATGCTAATTTGCATAATTAATTATATATGCGTGACATCACAGGATACACACATGCAGTGAATTTTGTCCTATTCTGACCCCTATAACTTTTTTATTTCGCCTCATATGGGCTTGTATGAGGGCTCGTTTTTTGCGCCCCGATCTGTAGTTTTTAACATTACCATTTTTTTTATGTGACTTTTTGTTAGCTTTCTTTTTACAGTACAACTCCCAGCATTCATTGATACAGCATGTGGCTCAGCAGCTGCCCCAATCGAAAACTACAACTCCAAGCATGTTGTACTATATAGTAGTATATAGCAGTGGTCTTCAACCTGCGGACCTCCAGATGTTGCAAAACTACAACTTCCAGGATGCCCGGACAGCCGTTGGCTGTCCGGGCATGCTGGGAGTTGTAGTTTTGCAACATCTGGAGATCCGCAGGTTGAAGACCACTGGTATATAGTATAGGTCAGTGTTTGCCAACCAGGGGTTCCTCCAGCTGTTGCAAAACTACAACTCCCAGCATGTTGGACTATATAGTAGTATATAGTATAGGTCAGTGTTTCCCAACCAGGGGTTCCTCCAGCTGTTGCAAAACTACAACTCCCAGCATGTTGGACTATATAGTAGTATATAGTATAGGTCAGTGTTTTCCAACCAGAGGTGCCTCCAGCTGTTGCAAAACTACAACTACCAGCATGTTGGACTATATAGTAGTATATAGTATAGGTCAGTGTTTCCCAACCAGGGGTTCCTCCAGCTGTTGCAAAACTACAACTCCCAGCATGTAGGACTATATAGTAGTATATAGTATTGGTCAGTGTTTTCCAACCAGAGGTGCCTCCAGCTGTTGCAAAACTACAACTACCAGCATGTTGGACTATATAGTAGTATATAGTATAGGTCAGTGTTTCCCAACGAGAGATGCCTCCAACTGTTGAACAACTACAAATCCCAGCATGCTCGGACAGCAACATTCTGATATAATATAAAAATACCGGCAGGGTGACCAAAATATCGTCTGTGCTGGTAAAATACCGGCCAGGTGGCAATCCTACCAATAGATCACTATTGGGATGTGGTGAAGCGGGAGATTCACGTCACGGATGTGCAGCTGACAAATCTGTAGCTACTGTATGATGCCATCATGTCCAATTTTCTATCCCAAATGAAAAGGGAAACAAAAAAAGGACAAGGTGCGATCCTAGTGCAATAAGTTTAAAACGGTAAGCCCCAGGGTAAAGTAAGATGTGAGCTTACCAGATAGTGTTGTGCTGAGGGCACAACACCTGTAAAGGCCTGTAGATTCGCTTGAGACGATGAGGGTGACCGCTGCTCCGGATCCTTTCTGAGTGACCATAAGGGGTCTCAGCAGTGGGACCCTTACAGATCTGTCACACGTCACCTGTCCTGGGATAGAAAATTCAAAATTTTGGCATATGGGTGCCGTAAAACTAAGGATATAGTCCATAAGTCCAGCGCCTGGACTATATCCTTAGTTTTACGGCATCCATATGCCAAAATTTTGAATTTTCTATCCCAGGACAGGTGACGTGTGACAGATCTGTAAGGGTCCCACTGCTGAGAGCCCTGGGGATCATTTGTTTTTTTTGTGCAGCGCTCCCAGAAAAGTCACAAATGTTTCTGCAATCAAGCAATTGCTCAAATATTTGTCCAAATTTTTCGCCAAAACCTACAAAAATCCATTGATAAATTCTTCCTATTATGCTGTACTCCATTATCCTCCTCAGAGTTGAACAGCAGCACACATGTCCAACCGCTGCTCCATTCAACCAGCAAGGAGAGGAGCACCATTTGGCTTTCAGGATATCATTATACAATTTATAGGCCGCACTTCATCTTGCAAAGCATTCTAGCTGTCAGAACAATACTGCACTCCCAGGACTGACGCCATTTTCAAAACTAAACCCCCTAAATTATTCACCAAGGGCAAAAGTGAGTACGTTGAGCCCTTATTGTGTGGCTAGAATTATTTCAAAGTCAGTGGCAAAAAGTAGAAATGTACTTTTTTTTTTTGTGGGACATCATTTTGGTACCTCGCTTCTGAAATGGAGAAAATACTCCCCATATTTTATCACACTGTTCATCCCGGGCTGGGCAATACCCCCACATAAGCCATATCTGGTTGCATGACTGTCTGTTAAGACCCAGGAGAGGAGCCCCCTTTGACTTTCAGGACATCAGTATATGAATTATAGGCCCCACTCCATGCCTGCAAAGGATCGGAGCTGGCAGAATGATACTGCTTCCCTACAAGTGACCCCATGTGGACCACAAGATTTTTGTCTCTGGAATAAATGTGTATTAGCTGGACCAGGGACTGCTCTGATTGTTCCTTGGTCGGCTGGCAGTGACGCGAAGCTGTCAGCCAACATCTGCAGTTCCTGATGGATATATCTGTCATGTTGTAGGAATAAGCACCCACTCATGCCGACTGTATCCATCACTGGGAATTTAAAAAAAATCCTGAAAAAACTAATGTTTATTTTGTTGGAAGGGGTAGTCCCATTCATACTGCATTTCTGCAGTATGTTAGAGGTCTCCGTTGTCATGTCAAAAAAAGGGATGCCAATGTATGCTGTAGCAGTCTCATTTGGAAATGAATAGGGCTGCTACAGTATTCGTCGGCATCACTTTTTTTGACGTGATGCTGACAGATACCTCTAACATACTGCAGAAATGCAGTAGGAACTGGGCCCTTGTTAAAAAAAAAAAAAAATATATATATATATATATATATATATATATATATATAAAGGTTAGGGTTACACGGAGCGCATCAGCAGCATATTATACACTGCCGATGTCCAGCTGGCAGTCACAAGAGTGAGCGCACTGCTGCGGATGGGTAGCTCAGTGTGTCCGCTTGAGAAATCCGCCACTATGAGTGGACAAGTAGAGCTACCCAGCCACAGCAGGGAGCTCACTATTGTGATTGCTGGCGTATTGTAATACTTTGCGGATGCGCTCTGTGTGACCTTTCACATTTTTTTTAAATAAATATAATGTATTTTTATTTTTTTTAAAACTTTGTTAAACTTTTATTTATTTTTTTACACTTTATTTTTTAACACTTTTATTTCTTTCTTTCATTTTTAAATGTTATTTTTTTAATGCTTTGGAAAACTTGGTATTCCAAAGCATTGTAGTAATATGCTGCCTGCCAGCTTAACACAGTTTAACAGGCATTTACTGGGGCAGACCTGGGGCGTCTTTCTCAGACCCCTGGCTGCCAAGGTAACATGCAGCACCCCATGATCATTGTGGGGTGCTGCAGGAGACAGAGCTCCCTCTGTCAAACTCCCTCCCTCTGTCAAACTCCTTACGGCTGTAAGGGTTAAACTGCCGGGCCCCAAGTTTACCTCGGTCCCGACATTTCGGCAGGCCACCGCCTACCGGGGATCACACGCAGTACCCCGCCATCGCGTTGCAGGGTGCTGCAGGGGAGACAGAAGGAGCTCCCTCCCTCTGTAAAACACTTATAGCCT
Source organism: Hyla sarda (assembly GCF_029499605.1). Lineage (NCBI taxonomy): Eukaryota > Metazoa > Chordata > Amphibia > Anura > Hylidae > Hyla > Hyla sarda. The sequence continues at coordinate 61,111,715 of NC_079200.1, forward strand.
GCGGTCGCTTCCGACCGCGGCCGTAAGGGATAAAACTGCCGGGACCGAAGTTTACTTCAGTCCCAGCAGTGCGGCAGGGTCCCGGTTGTGTGATACAGCTGAGTCCCTGCCACGATCTTGTGGGTACAATGGTCAGTACCAACGAAAACCATGGACGTGTATACGCGTACTGGTGCGGGAACGTGCATTGCCACTGCACGTGTATACACATCACATCCATGCTCGTTAACGTGTTAATGTTGTGTCCCCTCAAAATAAGACAAGTGTAAAGAAGTGAATGCAATCAGGATCTGCTGCGCTCCAAAAGCCGGCAAGTCAGTCACCACCACACTGGCTAACTGCTAAGGATCACATTGAGGGTGCCTACCACATAAACAAAGGCAATATTCCATATAGAAGCAAAGGGAAGTAAAGTCGCACTCACGTGAAAATCTTGATGTCCAAACAGAATTTTTATTCAAAGTAGTACAACACACAGAGAAAAATAAGTTTAATTGGCAGGGAGTGAGAACAGCCTTGTTCGGACAAGGGGGCACACCACTGAAGGCTACTAGTTTTACGTCATTAGAGGACGTTCCTTCCGGCCAAAGTATCCCCTCAAAATAACTCAACACACAGCCATTAATGTCCAAACTTTGGCAACAAAAGTGAGTACACCCCTAAGTGGAAATGTCCAAATTGGGACCAATTAGCCATTTCCCCTCTCCAGTGTCATGTGACTAATTAGTGTTACAAAGTCTCAGGTGTGAATGGGGAGAAGTTGTCATAAATTCTGGTTATAGCTCTCTTGCTCTCTAGTAAAGGTCACTGGAACTTCAACATGGCAAAGAATTCTCTGAGGATCTGAAAAAAAGAATTGTTGCTCTACATAAATATTGCCAAGACTATAGAAAGATTGCCAAGACCCTGAAACAGCTGCAATACAGTGGGCAAGATCAAGCAGTGGTTTCATAGGACAGGTTCCACTTATAAAAGGCCTCACCATGATCAACCAGAAGTTGAGTGCACATGCCCAGCATCACATCCTGAGGTTGTCTTTGGGAAATAGAAGGGGTGGGGGATAAGCCTATCAGTGCTCAGATCATATGCCACGCACTACAAATTGGTCTGCATGGTTGTCGTCCCAGAAGAAAGCCTCTTATAAAGATGATGCACAAGAAAGCCCACAAACTAATTGCTGGAGACAAGCAGACAAAAGACATGGATTACTGGAACCATGTCCTGTGGCAAGATAAACAAGTGTTTCTTGCCTACAGTCATGCATGGTGGTGGAAGTGTCATGGTCTGGGGCTGCATGAGTGCTGCTGGCACTGGGGAGCCACAGTTCATTGAGGGAACCATTAATACCAACATGTACTCTGACATACTGAAGAAGAGCATGATCCTATCCCTTCGGAGCCTGGACTGCAGGGCAATATTCCAACATGATAATGACCCTAAACACACCTCCAAGACGACCACTGTCTTGCTAAAGAAGCTGAGGGTAAAGGTGATGGAGTGGCCAATCATGTCTCCAGACCTAAACCCTATTGAGCATCTGTGGGACATACCCAAACATATGGTGAGGGAGGGCAAGGTCTCTAACATTCATCAGCTCAGTGATGTCATTATGGAAGAGTGGAAGAGAACTCCAGTGGCAACCTGTGAAGCCCTGGTGGACTCCATGCCCAAGAGGCTCAAGGCAATGCTGGAAATTAATGGCAACACAAAATATTGACACTTTGGGCCCAATTTGGACATTTGTACTGGCTTTTGTTGCCAAGGTTTAGACACTAACCTGTTTAGGATGCAGGGCATATGGGTACACCCTTGCGTCCTGGTACCTGTTTTTCTGCCGGGCGGTCATCGGAATGGAATGCCTGCTGAACTCATGCCCCCATGTAGGCAATCCCTGCAATTCGCTGGTGAATTTAGACCGGTGAATCGCAGCATTTCTGGGTCATTCGGGGACCCGGTGACCCGGAAAAGGAAGGTGATCGGTGTTGTAAGGAAAAGGTAAAAAAAAAAACACCGCACCATACACACCACACACACTACAATAAAAGTAGAGAAATAGCCTGCAGGGTGTTGTCAGCGGAGGATGCATACACCATGATGCTCTCCAAAACTGAAAGCACCAGTGAAGACGAGGAAAACCCCACTTCCCTGCTGTCTTCCTCATCCTCCTCATCATCTAGTGATGATGAGCTCTCTAGAAGGCGGCGGAGACGTGAGGCCACAAACTCCCCATGCTAGTGACCCAGTGCCCCATACTAGTTGCAACCCTTGCGCCCGCACTAGTCCGACTCTCCCAGTCAAGCTTACCTGTACCCCCTACTGGTGAACTAGTCTGAACTGTCCCAGAGGACTATGAAACTATGTCCCAGTGTCAGGCAATACTGGAGTAGGGACATCCTCTACCAGACCCCACTCTACAGTATAACATAAAAACTCCTCCAAACCATGTAGAGTCAAACAGGCGCTTGAGATCAAAATAAAATCAATAGTTTTCTTTATTCCCACAATGCAACGCGTTTTGCGGAAGTCAACGCATTTCGCGGAAGTTCCGCTTCATCAGGCATGGAAGTTGGAACAAGGTGTGTGGATTTTATAGGGAAAACCTTAACCCCTTCAGGGAAAAAGGATGAACCCTTTACACAGCTGATTACATTTATTATGCAAACCAATAAACATATACATACATAAATCACCAAAACATATTGCACATACAATTATTTTCACAATAGTTTTAAAAAAGAATGAAAAATAAGAATAAAAATAAGAGTGGGAATGAAAGAAAAGGACAAAAGAAGAAATTTTTTTTTCATATATAAATGAAATAAAATAAAAAAATTATATATATATATCTTTTTTATATAAAATGTTAAAAGTAAAAAACATATCTCAACAAGCATTTTCTAGAGTTTCATTAAGACGATCCGGCACCAAGGTTGAGAGAGTGAATATCCAAAATGCTTCCCTACTATTTAATCTCTGGATTCGGTTACTCTACAGTATGGCCATGACACGTCCCTGTTTGTAGGATCCCTGTGGATGTATTTCCATACTCAGGAGAAAAAGCCCTCCAAAATTTGTAACCCAATTTCCCCCATTACCCCTTGTGACAATGAAAAAAAATTAGTGTAAAAAAAAATTTCATTTTTACAGCCCACGTTTCCAAACATGTGTGAAGTGTAAATACTCACTGAACCCCTTGTCACGTTCCTTGAGGAGTTTAGTTTCCAAAATGGTGTCACGTGTGGGGGTTTCCGCTGTTCTGGCACCATGGGGGCTTTGTAAACCCACATGGCCCCCCCGAGTTCAATTCAGCCAAATTCTCTCTCCAAAATCCGCACTTTTACACCCACATATGGGTTATTTCCTTACTCGGAAGGAATTGGGCTACAAATTAGGAGACAAGGTAGGAGACAAGGGGGGGATGTAAATCAGTGCCCCCGTCATTAAAGGGGTACTCCCACCCTAGACATCTTATCCCCTATCCAAAGGATAGGGGATAAGATGTCTGATCGCAGGGGTCCTTCCACTGGGGACCCCCGCATTATTGCTTGCGGCACCCACCTGTGCATAGACTTGCATTGAGGGGACGGGCGTGACGTCACACGGGGGGGGGCGGAGTCCTGACGTCACGGACTTCCGTTCCAGGAGTGGCGACTCAGACCCTCCAGCGGTTCCGGTGAGAACACAGGTGGGTGCCGCAGGCAATAATGCGGGGGTCCCCAGCGGCAGGACCCCCGCGATCAGACATCAGATGTCTAGAGTGGGAGTACCCCTTTAAGTGAGGATAGCAGGGATAGAATCAGATGCCGAGCCCAGGCGGCTGCAGAGTGATGCCAACCCGGGCACCTTTAACATACCTCGGCGCCGTGGAGATTTTGGAGTCCATAATGTAATTTCACATTTCCCGCCGGGTCCCATGATTGGCCGGGACCCATGATTGGCCGGGACCAAGCAGCCAATCAAGGGACCAGCCGGGAAATTTGATCTTACAGTAGTACCTAGAAAAACTCAGCTGCTCCGTTATATGATAAAAGGAGCCCGGGCTGGCATCACTCTGCAGCCGCCTGGGACTCCTGCAGAATGGCTGTAAGATGTGCAGGAGCCGTCCCTGTCATCCCTCAGCGCTACGGTACACGCTGAGAGATGGCAGGGATGGCTCCTGCACATCTCCTGGCCGGCTGCAGGGTTAGGTCAGCCCAGGCTCCCTTTGCTACAGCACCGCAGAGTTTACTGTCATTTCAAATTACAGTGAATTTCTGATTACCACCGGCCAGGAAGCAGAGCACATTACCGCCCACTTCCCTAGCTTGCACGACTACAACCCCCAGTATGTACTTACAGTAAGGACATGCTGCAAGTTGTAGTTGTGCAGCGGGGCGGGTGAGAAGCTTGTCACCTGCCCTCTGCTGCACAACTACAACTCCCAGCATGCCCTTACTGTAAGGGCATGCTGGGAGTTGTAGTTGTGGGGTGGGTGATAAGCCTGCCACCTGCCGCACTATTACAACTTATTAAACTCTTACCTTACTGTAAGAGCCTGCATGCTAGGAGTTGTAGTTGGGCAGCGGGGGGGGGGGGGGGGGGGGTAGGTGACAAGCTTGTCACTCGCCCGCACATCTAACGCACCACAGCATTCTCGGGAGATGTGCGGCACGGGAGATGTGCGGGCAGGTGACAATAATTGTGTTAACCTTTTTTTTTGCTCATTTCAGATCCGTGTATCCTGTGGACTACTTCGGATTCGGTGGACTGCGTCGATCAGCGTTTTTTTTTCTTTCTGTTTAAAGTTTAACAAGGGCTTGTGGGGGAGAGTTTTTTTTTTTTATAATTTTTTTTTAACCTCCTGAGCGGTATTCCCGAGCGTGACTCGGGGTTAATTTTCCCTGCCAGGATCGGTAACCCCGAGTCACACTCGGGGTAGAATTACAGAGTTCCCGGCCGGGCTGCACGATATATCGCAAAAGCAATGCGATATAGCGATGCGGCCCCCCGGGAAAACTTGCGATTATCTGCTCTGGTCGGCTCCCGTTGCAGGGTCCGGCCAGAGCAGGTAAAGAAAAATACTAAAAGTGAGTGTTTCCCTACCAGGGGGCCTCCAGCTGTTGCAAAACTACAACTCTCAGCATGCCCGAACAGCCAAAGGCTGTCCGGGCATGCTGGGAGTAGTAGTTTCACAACAGCTGGAGGTACCCTGTCAGAAAAACACTGAGCTAAATGTAAAAGGAAAAAGTAGTAAAATAAAAAAAACTTTTGCTCACCTAGTCCCGTTCCCTGAAGATGTCGTTCCCCTCCGTGCGCTCTGGTCCCTGCTCTATTCATCTTACAGGACCTTTCACTTTTCAGCCAATCACAGGCCGCGGTGGTGTAAAGCCTGTGATTGGCTGAAGGGGAAAGGGCTTGTTCTGCAGCAAATACACTAGGTTTGAAATCTGCCGGCAAACCCAGTGTATCCTGCTGCAGGACAAGACAAGGTGACAAGGGGGGGGGGGGGGGGGGGGGGGAGAATGTGACAAAGGGGGGAATGTGACAGAGGGGGGGGGGGGGGATGTGACAAGGGGGGGGGGAATGTGACATGAAGGGGGGGGAAATGTGACAGGGGGGAATGTGACAAGGGGGGGAATGTGACAAGAGGGGGGAATGTGACAGGGGAGGGGGAATGTGGCATGAAGGGGGGGGATGTGACAAGGGGGGATTTGACAGGGGGAGGGGAATGTAACATGAAGGGGGAGAATGTGACAAGGGGGGGGGAATGTGACAGGGGGGAATGTGACAGGGGGGGAATGTGACAAGGGGGGAATGTGAAAAGGGGGGAAGAATGTGACAAGGGGGGAAGAATGTGACAAGGAGGGGGGAGAATGTGACGGGGGGATGTGACAAGGGAGAGGGGGAATGTGACAAGGGAGGGGGAATGTGATGGGGGAGATGTGAAATGGGCGGGGGGAGATGTGAGATTCGGTGCAAAAAATTGTACCGCTTTTGGTACAAATTTCCAGAAAGAATCATACCGCCAGGGAGGTTAAACGTGTTGTGTTTTTTTTAAATTTACTTTACAAGCTTAGTAGTGAAAGCTGTCTTATAGAGGGAGTGCATTACTATGCCAGGGCTTAAACATTAGCCACAAAAACGGCTAGCACTAGCCTCCAATTATTAACCCGGTACCCACCACCACAGGGGTGTCGGGAAGAGCCGCTACCAACAGGCCCGATGCATCAAAAATGGCGCTCCTGAGCCTAGGCAGTAATAGGCTGGTGTTATTTAGGCTGGGGAGGGCCAGTAACAATGGTCCTCGCCCACCCTGGTAACGTCAGGCTGTTGCTGCTTGGTTGGTATTTGGCGGAAAATAAAAATAGGGGACTCCCTATGCGTTTTTTTAAATTTTATTATTTATACAAAAAAAAAAAAGCATAATGTTCCCCCAATTTTATTCTTAGCCAAATCCAACCAAGCAGCAACAGCCTGACGTTACCAGGGTGGGCGAGGACCATTGTTACTGGCCCTCCCCAGCCTAACTAACACCAGCCTGTTACCGCCTAGGACCAGGAGTGCCATTTAGGGGAAAAAAGTGGTAACAAAAATTTAATAAACACACACACATATATCACACATTTTTTTCAAAGCTGCAAATTGGTGTTCTGAAGTAATTTATTGGTTTTTGCTTATGTGTGCTAAAAAACTTTTTATTCAAAATTGATTTATTGGTTTTTGCTTATGTGAGCCAAATTTATCACTCCTGTGATAGTATGATAAATGTGCCATACATAAGCAAAAAAAAAAAAAATACAGAACTTGCTTACCAAAGCAAACAATGATAAATCTCCCCCTTTGAGTTTTCTCCTCCACTTTGCTGCTATTCCTGTGAAATACCTAAAAGGTTAACAAACTTTCTGAATGTCATTTTGAATACTTTGAGGGGTGCAGTTTCTATAATGGGGTCATTTATGGGGTATTTCTCACTAAAAGCCCCCTCAAATCCACTTAAAACTGAACTTGTCCCTGAAAAATTCAGATTTTGAATTTTCCGTGAAAAATTTGGAAAATTGCTGCCAATTAATGTCTTCAAAAATAAAAACATGTCAACTTTATGATGCTAACATATAATTTATTTTCCATGTCAACTTTATGATGCTAACATATAATTTATTTTCCATGTCAACTTTATGATGCTAACTTATAATTTATTTTCCATGTCCATTTTCCTTACAAGCAGAGAGTTTCAAAGTTAGAAAATGTATTATGGGTCTTAGAAAAAGGTGGAGCCTGAAATGTATTTTTCCCAACAGGCTCTGCAAAGAAGAACAGCTGGAAGAAATCCTCAAGACGGTCTGGGCCAGATGGAGAAGAAAAAGGAAAGTGCCCGATTCCAATCAGAGAAAACGTCACCTGATGTAACTGTATGTAATCTCATTTATGGTCTGTTGTGGTAATGATGATGGTTGTTGTCAGTCACTTGATGTAAGTATATGTAATCATTTATATGGTATATTGTGCTAATGATGGGGGTTGTTGTCATTCACCTGATGCAACTGTAAGTAATATCTTATCTGGTCAGTAGTAGTAATGATGGGGGCTGTTGTCAGTCTCCTGATGTAACTCTCTGTTATTACTTATATGGTCTGAAGTGATGATGATGGGGGCTGTTGTCAGTCTGTCACCTGTATAGGACGTCCTCCTAAACTTAGATGACAGCTTGACCACGTTATTGCTGTTAAAGAGGTATTCCCATTCTGCATGTGCGTGCATGATGAGGGTGTGGTTATGGCTGAGGGCATAATTAGTGGGCATGGCTAAATGACAATCTATAGGAAAGAAGGTTTCACCATCATCACAGACAGGGATTCTTTACTGTAAGAGCAGAGAGACTATGGAACTCTCAGTTGTGATGTTTGACTTCCAGGGGACCTGGATGTGTTTCTGAAAAGTCGGGAAGGAATTTTCCCCTTATTATGGGGCAATTGGAGTTTTTTTTAGCCTTCCCCTGGATAAATACAGTAGGGTTTCAGGATAACCTTGATGTTGGCCAAGATCAGACCCCTAAATAGAGTGATACCAACTATGTATAACAAAAAAATAAAAAGTATGATACAACATTTTTTTCTTTCAATTTTCTCATTATTTACAAACTGGCCCCCAGCTGCCATCTTTACCGTTTACCACCTCAAAATCACATTGTAGTGGAAGAGCCAAGCAGAGGGCAAAGGCAGCCTCCACAGCATCTAGGCAGCTAAACAGCCAGGATCTGCATTATCTCCAATCCCAGCCACTGATGACACAGCCAGCACCTGTCACTCATGGAGGAGACTCAGATCCGGAGCCCATTCCATACTGTTTTCCCACTGTCCCTGTACCACCCTTCAATGTCCTGAGTGCTTCATGAGGTAGGATTAGGATGTCTGTGGAGTCCAGTGTTCAGTGTGAGGGTCGGTCACTTTTGACAGCAACAATAGTGCAGCATGCAACAGTATGTCAAAGTAACAGACACCAAAATGGTCCAATTATAAGTCAGTGATGTCTATGAGGACACATACAGACCCATTGGGGGAGATTCTCAAAAACTACAGTAACTTCTGTTCCAGTGATATTATTCACACCTTTTTTTTTCTCCTCACATTTTCAAAGGTCTTTTCGCGCCACTTTTTTATTTTTGCTTTATTTTTTTGCAGCAAATTTTTTTGTTTGTTGCAGCCAGATTGGATTTTTTTGCACCAAAACTGCAGATTTTTAGGCCAAATTTTACATCCCAGAAAATTCTGGCGGAAACATCTTGCAAAATAATCCATGATTACTAGTGCCCAGACAAGCGATAACTGTATAAATAAAAGATTTCTGAGCTTAGATGTGAGTGCAGGTGCAGTGACCAAGAAATAAAAATAAATTTTATATATATATATATATATATATATATATATATATTTTATTTTATTTTTAAAAAAATTTTTTGGAGGTTTTTTTAATAGCATTTTTCAAAAAATTTTTTTTTTTATAATTACTTAAACACCTCCCCCCCCCCAAAAAAAAAAAAAAAATTGAAAAAACAATAAAACAACTATTTCTGTGATTTTTACACTATAAAAAAGCTGGTGTGAAATTTTTGATGTAAACTGGACTCTCACCCCTTTGAAAATATCATGTAAAGCAGACGATATACGTGGACATGCCCACTTTTATAAAACTGATGTGAACAGTGTAAACCGCGGCACAAAGCTCTTTGAAAATGTGGTCGATACTTTTAGCGCCAAAATTTTGGCGCAAAATTGATTTTTTTGGGCACAAAATTCTTTGAGAATTTCCCCCTTTGTACGATAAACTGGGCACACTGCTATGGCTTTCTATTATGAATGGACGATCCCATAGGGCAGAGGTGAACAGAACCTGATTAGTCATAGGCAGAGTCTCTTGGGGTCATGTGGGACTTTTGTTCTGCAGTTTCCTAGCAGGTCTGATAGCAAGTTGTGCACATTTGTGGTGATACCTGTAACATTGCCTTTGCCTGCTATACACATGCCGATTTTTTGTGTTTGGTGTGACATTTTTGTCAATAAAATCTATAGATGAGGGTATCATTTACCAGAACTACTGAATGCCAATGCAACAACCTGACCTATTGCAGTGGTCTCCAACCTGTCGCTATCCGTTATTTCCAGAAAACAAAACTACAATCCCTAGCATGGCTTGACCACCTTGTTTCACAAAAGCTGGAGATTGCTAATGTATTGGATAAAGTTGGGTCTCCCTTTAAAATTGTAGACTCAAGGTACCCATACACCTTAGACTAGTCGGCTGTATCTGCTGCTTTCAGTGAATTCAGCCCACTGACTTAGGTGTATGGTGGCCTCTACACCAACAGATGTTATCGGTAGAGGAAAAGGTTTGGTATGTTCGGGGAGGAATAAGACAATGCTAGGAGTCTGCCTGCAGCTTACCACTCCCATCCCTGTAAAGGAAACATGAATGTTCAGCCATGACAGATTTTCCATTGTCAGGAGATATAACTGTTGGACTGACAGTCATTGAAAATATATGACCACCTCTCTCTTCTTCATGCAGTAGAGCAGTTTAGCAGAGTAACAGCCAACATCCATTAGACATAGAGGACAGCATTTCTGCTGAAGGTATAATGGATATCAATACCGTACTTATACATGATTACCTAGCCTGAGATTTGTGAAGCTGCCAAGGCTCTAGATCAGTGTTTTCCAAACAGTGTCTCTACCTGTTGCAAAACTACAGTACAAAGGCTGTAGTTTTGGAGCTGAAGATACACTGTTTGGAAAGCACTGCTCTAAATCAATGGTCTCCAAACTGTGGCCCTCCAGCTGTTGGAATACTACAAATCTAAGCATGCCTGGACATTTTCTCTATCGCCATTTTCAATATCGTAGAAAGACGTTGGGGGAAATTGGTCAATATTTTTATGCCTTGTGAAGCAATCACACAGATGCAGGATTGTTCCAGTTTACAGATATTAATTTTTGCCGCTGCACTAAAGAATATCCCAAGAGCAAATTCTTAAATGGGCCCTGTCAGATTCAAAAACTTTTTATATGTTGTACATCTTGGCAAAACATTAACCTTTCTAATATACTTCATAAGGAAATTTTATTTCCTTTTTATAGAAATCATGGCTTATAAAATCATGGCTTTGTCCAAGCTGAAGCACAGGCATGGGAAAATGTCCAATAAGTGAGGATGGCCTAGCACTACTCTGTGCACTCTCCTGTCTGATAGCACTCCTCTGTGCTCTCTCCTGTCTGATAGGACTCCTCTGTGCTCTCTCCTGTCTGATAGGACTCCTCTGTGCTCTCTCCTGTCTGATAGGACTCCTCTGTGCTCTCTCCTGTCTGATAGGACTCCTCTGTGCTCTCTCCTGTCTGATAGGACTCCTCTGTGCTCTCTCCTGTCTGATAGGACTCCTCTGTGCTCTCTCCTGTCTGATAGGACTCCTCTGTGCTCTCTCCTGTCTGATAGGACTCCTCTGTGCTCTCTCCTGTCTGATAGCACTCCTCTGTGCTCTCTCCTGTCTGATAGCACTCCTCTGTGCTCTCTCCTGTCTGATAGCACTCCTCTGTGCTCTCTCCTGTCTGATAGCACTCCTCTGTGCTCTCTCCTGTCTGATAGGACTCCTCTGTGCTCTCTCCTGTCTGATAGCACTCCTCTGTGCTCTCTCCTGTCTGATAGCACTCCTCTGTGCTCTCTCCTGTCTGATAGCACTCCTCTGTCCTCTCTCCTGTCTGATAGCACTCCTCTGTCCTCTCTCCTGTCTGATAGCACTCCTCTATTCTATCTCCTGTCTGATAGCACTCCTCTGTGCTCTCTCCTGTCTGATAGCACTCCTCTGTCCTCTCTCCTGTCTGATAGCACTCCTCTATTCTATCTCCTGTCTGATAGCACTCCTCTGTGCTCTCTCCTGTCTGATAGCACTCCTCTGTCCTCTCTCCTGTCTGATAGCACTCCTCTGTCCTCTCTCCTGTCTGATAGCACTCCTCTATTCTATCTCCTGTCCGATAGCACTCCTCTGTGCTCTCTCCTGTCTGATAGCACTCCTTTGTAATCTCTCCTGTCTGATTAGCACTCTTCTGTGCTCTCTCCTGTCTGATAGTACTCCTCTGTCCTCTCTCCTGTCTGATAGGACTCCTCTGTCCTCTCTCCTGTCTGATAGTACTCCTCTGTCCTCTCTCCTGTCTGATGGCGCTCATCTGTAATCTCTCCTGTCTGATAGCACTCCTCTGTGCTCTCTCCTAGACAGGAGAGAGCACAGAGTGCTATCAGACAGGAGAGAGCACAGAGGGGTACGTTCACACATACAGGATCCTGTGCAGATTCGATGCACAGGATTTGTAACTGCAGATTAGAAGCTGTGCTCAGTCATTTAGTCATTTCAGCAGAAAATCCTGTGCATCAAATCTGCGTACGTGTGCTAAGGCAATTTTTGCTTGCTGTCAGTGAATTGAAGTCTTTATTACATGCATAGGCTGGGAATCCATCTTGGTCATGTTCTGGTTGCACAATTTCAATAGCTCACATGTATTAAAACAAAAGTCTGTATATGAAAGGAAGAAACCGAAATCACTTTATTCACATCAATGTTGTAATGTCAGAAATGCATCGTCCATAGGTATACATTGGAATGAAATTACAAACAAGGTGCTTTGTATTCATTTACTGCAAAACGTGTACAGGAATAAATGCACATTACAAAGCTAACGAAGATCTTACTGGCATCAGAGAGGACCCATCGCCTGCTTAGGGCTGGGGCAGCTAAATGATAGGCAAAATGCATGTCCTTGCCGCTCTCATAACACCCCCCCCCCCATTGAGCTAAATATCGCTATCTGCAGGCCATGGGTCGCCTTACACCACATGTTCATACACATAAAACCAGACTCATATTGGCAACAAGAAAAACAAAACTAAAAACAATCATTTACTGAGATATCCAAAAATATATCTTCTCATCCTGGATTTACACACACACACAATGTACACAAAAAGACAAAAAAAAAAAAAAGTCTATAGTAATCCGCATCTCCATCCTCGGCTGCTAGAAGTTACCTCGTAAGAGCACGACCAGCCAGTCCGAAAGAAGAGACACTTGATGCTTTATTGCAGGGTACCAAGGAACAGTCGCCGATAAGGCTTCCCTCACCCATCAATAGTCCGGATGCAGAAGTTAGGACTTTTACCGTGGCAAAGTTAAATCCAGCAGGGACATTGATGCAACATATGCCATTGTAAGAGTCAAGTTTACAAATGGTTAAAGCTCTGCTTCGGCATTAAAAATAAAATAAATAAAAAATAAAATTAAGAATTCCATGACGGACGGAAAACATAACTTACAATATATAAATTAGAGACATAATCTTACTGCTTTATCATAAACGGTTCTGTAGGGTTCAGTCAAGATATAGTCAGGGTACATGCAGTACCCTAGTTCTACCACTAGGTCCATTGCTAAAGGTTTCACAAAACAGTCTAAAATATTAGCGGCAGCTATCTAAAGGTAGAAGTGGAAAGAATTTTAGACATCTACCCCAGAATGAAAAAATTGGGTGCAGACAAAAAGGGTGTATTACTGCTGTGTCATTATCGTGAGCAACATGACACAGGCCACATGGGCATGAGCAGAAGGGGTAGGGAAAGCTGGTGCCACTCGCATGACTCATATTGGCAGATTTTCTTATACAGTGGTCCCTCAAGTTACAATATTAATTGGTTCTGGGAATGACCATTGTATGTTGAAACCATTGTATGTTGAGACGAGAACTCTATGGAAACCTGGTAATTGGTTCTAAAGGCACCAAAATGTCATCCAAAATAGGAAAAAGTGAGGATTAAAGAAATAAGTAGATAACTAATATAGATAAAGCAAATCCTTACATATAAAAGTAAGAAAGATCTGCTGGGAGCTGTAAATCACTGTCTATGTCAGTGTTTCCCAAGCAGGGAGCCTCCAGCTGTTGCAAAACTACAACTCCCAGCATGCCCGGACAGCCTTTGGCTGTCCGGGCATGCTGGGAGTTGTAGTTTTGCAATAGCTGGGGGCACCCTGCTTGGGAAACACTGGTCTATGTAAAGGACAGAAGCTTCTTCGGGGGTCCTGTACAGTACGCAATGTCCTAAAAAAAAGTAACATGGAGCAGCCCTCACCTGGTGTCCAAAGGAGCAACTAACCCTGGTACAGGTAAGGAGTAGTACAGAACATGTTGTACCTCCCTGTACTGTAGAGGCGCTACCAGACACCAGTCAGTGCATACACTTCAGTAATACAGGGGTTTTACCAGTGAATGTCCATTCTGATTGGTCAGTTTCTGACGCGTTTCACAGATCTGGACTGTCCGTAGCATTGTATGTTGAGTCTGGTTTCAACTTACAATGGTCTAGAAAAGACCATTGTATGTTGAAACTATTGTATGTTGAGGCCATTGTAAGTTGAGGGATCACTGTACATGAGAGTGGGGAGAACTGTAAGCATCAGGTGAGCTATGTCCCTTGTGGGCTTCTGGCACCAACTGTGTACATTCAGAGGGGAAAGCAACCGTGCAAAGAGCGTGTGCAAATAAAATGCCCTTTTCCATGGCACAAACTACTTATCACAGTGATAATATGGACTTTTTACCTGCACAGGGTCTAGGTAGCCATTTTGCACACCATTGAGAACTAGAACCATTACGGTGCCATGATGCGCTTGATGCCTTATGCCACAGTTATCAAAGTACATTTCTTACCACCTTTGGGGGGGGGGGGGGGGGTCAGCCAGCAATCATCATCCAGAAGACATACAGCACACATGTGCCGAAATAATTCTCTAATATAGAGGTTTTCTTTCAAACAAATTTCTATGTGTAACCATGCTGGCTTTATAATAAGGGACCTTCACAGAGGTTATCTGGAGCAGAATATAAACATATGATTTTTTTTTTTTTTTAGTTCCAAAGCAGTTTAGAGAAACAGATATAATGGTCTATATCTAGCTGTGGAACTATGATGTCGCCACCCTACAGGCTGGAATTGGTAACACATCAGAATGTGACCACATACACAAAAAAGAATGCACACATATACAGTCACCATCAATAGGAAAATACAGACACAGGTAGGGTTAGGGACTAGCAGTAACACATCTATAAATTGCACCAGTATATCCAGTGCTTTGGGCCGTACATGGCCCATTTAAGGTGGAAGTCATCAGGTTATCAGGTAGTAACATCCCTGCTGTCACTGCTGCTAACAAATCTCCACTTTATTACAACATAAAAAAAACTGAAAAATAAAAAACACACCACTAAAGTGCATCCATCATGTTCAGCACAGGAGTGGCCTGCAGTATGTGTACTATATGGTATGCTGCCATGCTGTGTGTTAACTGTGGGTATTACATTGCTTACTGTTTTCAAGGTCTCGCAATGAAAACATTCGATCATGTCCAGCTGACCCAGTGCCGTGCTTATCTCACTTATCATGACTTCTCTCTGTGGTTACACAACAGACAAAATAAAGGACAGCACTGTGTGAACAGGACAGAAGCCTCTGCAGTTGTTAGGACATGCTTGAATTTGTAGTTTTAGAATTGCTGCAGAGGTCTAGGTTGGAAACCACTGTGATACACAATGGGGAGACTTCAATATATACTGGTCTTGAAAAGGTTATCCAGTAATAGAAACGGAGCTAAAAACCAAAACAGCTCCATACCTGTCTTTACGTTGAGTGTGGGAACACAACGTGGCTGCTTTCACTTCAGTGGCAATGAGCTACAATACCACACCCAAGGACAAGTGTGGCGCTGTTTGTGGAAGAAATCAGCTCTGTTTTTTTATCCTGGACAGCTCCTTTAAAGTGTTACTGTCATTAGAAACAACTTTTGACATTTCGATCAGACATGTCAAAAGTTGTCGATAGTATCAGGTCTCACTCCTGAGACCCAATGCGCTTGTGAGCTATTAATCAGGGAGGTGGGGGGGGGGGGGGGGGGGGGGCGTATTGTGCTCCACTCCCCGGCCGGCTGAGAGATCCATTGAGAGATTGAAAACAAATGCTTCTAGGTGTAAACATTACAGTACTACAGCTTGCATGCCATGAATACCTCTGCTGCCTTCATAACTTGGCACACAAAAGTGTAGCTATGATCATATTATACATCCATACGACACTGATCGGAAATTCTGGTCATGTGGATGATGTCTGAATGTAACGTGCGTTGTATCGACTCACCTAGAAGTCACCCAGGCTACATGGTTGAGCTCACCCAGCCAGCAGAATACAGAATGATTGTGCACAGAGGCGTGAACAACATTGCAACTCTGGAAGCTGCAGCTCTGTACCAGCACCAGTGTGAGCGAATGATGGATACACTTTAACAGTCTCTAAATCTAATGGAATAAATAAAATAAATCCTGATACCAGATCAGGGAAAATTCAGGCACATCGCTTTAAAAATAAAAGTATGCATATTTCTTTACAAAGTTTTTTTTTTTTTGGAATGAGACTATGTGGAAGTTGCAGATATAGCTCCATATACAGGAACCCAGGGAGCGCCGCTCCTTATTGCCTACTATGTCTAAGGTGTAGATTTGTTTCTTGGCTCATGTACGTCAGAATGCACATAATAATCATTTTCGAGGCTCCTTATAGAGCACAGAACCCTAAAACCGGACAGCTTCCCAGAGAAGCATCTTTGTTTATTTATTTGAATAACAAGCAATACGGCTGCCCTTGGCTGCTGTAGGCTTGGTCATTCAGCTTTTTCAGACTCTTGAAGTGCAAACCAACATATCCATGTACATACTATAATACCGCAATGAGGATAGATCACCATATATAATTAGACAGATTTGCCATTAATGCATTTGTTAAAGCTTGGTGACAATTCTTACAAGAGCTGCAATGGCAGCCATGTTGGAAACAGATATAGCTAAGATGAGGACGGCTCATGGGCATATATTTACTGGCATATTACTGAATACTGGTTTTAGGATGTAATGCTCTGTAACAGTCATATCTTGTAGAATATATGTTACAGACATCAGTACTGTCCAATAGGATCCATGTGAAAATTCACATTAACATCCTCAATGCCAGAGTGATTTGTGACACATTACCAAGGCACTGAAGGGTTAATTGTGCTTGTTTCTAATCCCCCAAAAAGGATAAAAAAAAGCCCCCATCCCCCCCTTTACTGACACTCAATCTTCTCCTTTGTCCTTTTGGGGTGTCACACACACAACATCTTGTGTATAGGAAACTAATCCTATTATTCTCATACAGTCAGATACAAAAGATAGCTCTGAATATTCAGAATTAAATAAAGAAAAAAAAAAACCAATCTAGACTGCTAAAAGGGAAGAGCAGTTTTACAATGTGAGACTGGGTGAAGATCAGACATATGTAGCAGATCCGGCCCCTCTGCCCTAGTAGCCAACTACTCTCACTACGCTGTGCTTTTGGTTAATTGTTAAGTAACATACTGCTCTACTGCGGGGCATACGGACGCTGAGCTCCATAGATGTTGACACTGGAGGGGAGGAGCTTGCTGCCAACTCCCTGGAGTGCGGCACCTCTGCCTGGATCTCATCTACTGCTGCTTGGTCAAGCGCCGATAATGAGGTAATACTTGGGCCTCGGGGAGGTAGAGTGCCAGCTCCATGGCCACCAGCACAGTCAGCTCAAATAGAACCAGGTCCCTTCTGTTAGATCGGAAGCGCTCTTCTAACTTCTAGAAAGAGGAGAGAAGGAGAATGTTAGTGACCAGGTTCTTCACAGCAGGTACGAACATTCATAGGACACCATTTGGGCATTTCACAAACACAATCCCTTTGTTGCAAATAGTGGTTGAATGGGATCTCCGACAATGGGCAACAATAGAGGGAGAGTCCTGTGATATCCATATGGCCTAACAGGACTTATGGTTGGGGGTTTCTACATGTGACAAACTGATTTAACCACTCAGTAACCAGCCTATTTTGGACCGTGAAGGGGTATATAAATATATATATATATATATATATAATTTTTTTGCACTTTACACTGTTCACTTTGTGGCAAAATTAACATCTGGCACGGAAATTCTGCCATGTGCACAGTGCAGGAGAATCCCACTGAATTCAATGGGACTCTGCTGCAGCGGAATCTCTATGCCCAATTCCAATGTGGAACCCGGCATGGAAATTCCGACGTGTGCACATAGCTTTAGGCTCTCAGCTGCCATAGTAATCCAATGGCACCCTGCAATCACATGATGGGGGTAGCAACTAACTGACAAAGGAAATTAAATGGCAGAGGTAAAATGTCCAGGATCACAGGTTCTCAATCTTTAGAGCTGCAGTTTTCATGTCATAATACACCTGAACACCCATTTCCCCCTGACAAGGAAGAGCCAAGCAGAGTTTATTTTTCGGCATCAAAAAATATGCATGCAGCAGAATTAGGTTCCCTTGTGGTTATCGCAAACAAAGTATTGCCAGTCACTGATGGGTTAAGCGACTTTACAGCTGTTCTAATAACAAAATGGTACCCACCAAAGTTTTAGTCAGAGCCAGACGATAGCTTGCCATGTCTGCCCCTTTCTTAAAGCGGACCTGTGACTAGTTATTTTATATAGAACCAGGAGGCTTGCCTAAGTGTCGCCGCTGCCTCCTGGGCCACAGCCTTTTTTTCCCCTCTCTCTATAGGTCCCTCCATTCCTTAGATATGTTCCTCCCCCTCATTGAATTATGCGCGCTATATTTATATATATATATATATATATATATATATATATATATATATATATATATATATATATATATATCGCTGGCAAGCCAAAAGGACATGGATGTCAGTGACTGACTAGAGGTAGAGATATCAGCTAAAGACTGCTTTGTTACATAAAAGGTAATGGTTCTATATAAAATAACTAGCGAAAGGTTCTCTTTAAGCCCAGCATGGACCCAATACTTACATCTAGAAGATGCTTCAGCTCAGGCTTCTTAAAGTCGCTGCTAATTTTGGCAGCTAGAAGCACGCTGGCTCCAGCACACAGTTTGCGGTTCTGCTTGTTCACCTTCCCTTGCATGACCAGCTTCTCAAAATAAACGTAGGACATGGCCACTGTGACAGGCTCCATGTTACACTCCTTCGCCACATTCCTCATCTCACGCTTCAAGCTGGTGACCGAGAAAGTGGAAGAAAAATAAAAAAATATAAGTAGCACATAAGATGGGGGAAAAAAAAGGAAGCAACATAATGCAGACAGTTGAAGAACAGTATATGAGAGGCATCAGAGAATACATATAGATGTAAGAGTCCTCTACTCTGTGACCTTACAGAAAAGAAAAATGGAACGTAGCACTCACCCCAATGTTGCAAATACCCATGGATTCTTTATTTCATAGACATCTGGGATAGTTACACGCAGGGACGGGAAGAACAAACAACATGGGCTCCTCCGAGCTCAGAGGAGCGTCGATGGCTCCGTTTCGCGGCTAAACCAGCTTGGTCACGCCTCGAGGCGTGACCAAGCGGGTTTAGCTGCGAAACGGAGCAGTCAATGGTTCTCTGAGCTTGGAGGAGCCCATGTTGTTTGTTCTTCCCATGTTGCCTGTAACTATCCCAGATGTCTTTGAAATAAAAAATCCACAGGTTTTTGCAACATTAGGGTGAGTTCTACGTTCCATTTTTCTTTTCTATTGGATTTTTGCATCTGTTTTCTCAACATTTGAGCACCACCTGTTGCTCTGTGTTTGGGTCTCCACACCGCTTAGTATATGTAAAAACCTCCTGCCACTTGGTGCCGAGCAGCTACCCTCTTTTGCCTGCATTACCTTCTGATCTTGCTTAGAGTCAGCTTTACATGAGGAAACTTCTCCTTAAACATCTCATTCATGTCTTTCTTCAAGTCACCTGGTTTCACATATTCAATAACTGTTGTCTGGAAAATAAGTTTAACACAAAGAGATACTCAGAAGATAGAAATCCAACTTTACTGTGTGCAGAATACAGGTGCACTTTATAGCATGTAGTAAATATTTGTATGGGGCATGAATCACTGACATCCTAACGTGGAGCTAAAATTATGAAACTGATAAGACATCAAGCAACGGAAAGCAATATTACTAGGGATGCACCAAAATTATGTGCCGAAAATTTCAGGGGCATGGCCTAAATTACACAGCGTACAGGTATGCCCAGGGACTTAGCGCACCAGAACATGCCTGTATGCCCCGAGTCCCACTGCGGCTATGATGCGAGTGCCGGAGCTGCTCTTGCATCATAGCACATGGGTCCCGGCTGCTTTTAGCAGCCAGGGACCCACCGGTAATGGTAGAATTTGTAGGCGGCTGATGTTGTTGCGCTGATGACATCATGAGCTGCGCCACGTGAATCTCTTCTGGTAGCTGTGGTAACCCGGGCTGACAGGGAGCTGTCTGCTGCTGAGCTACGGGACCACGAGCTTTGTGGATGAAGTGGCTGAGGCGGTGTCTGTGGGGTCTGAGTGGAGGAGGTCACTGTGACTCCACGAGTTTTCCGCCATAGTACGGCAGCTGCTCTAGATCATACCCAGCAGCCATCTTCATAAGAGGGAGCCCGGGAATATATAGTGCAGTGTTTCCCAACCAGGATGCCTCCAGCTGTTGCAAAGCTACAAACCCAGCATGCCTCGACAGCCTTCGGCTCCCTGGTTGGGAAACACTGATATAGTGTATGATCGTCCGGGATAGAGTACCCCTCCCCATAACAGTATATGGCTTATAACAGTGATAGAGTAATGGTGTAAACAAAACAAAAAATAAAAAAATCGAAGCCCAAAAATATGGATTT
The DNA here is from genome assembly GCF_029499605.1 of Hyla sarda. Lineage (NCBI taxonomy): Eukaryota > Metazoa > Chordata > Amphibia > Anura > Hylidae > Hyla > Hyla sarda. The sequence continues at coordinate 61,132,001 of NC_079200.1, forward strand.
TTCATCAGAAAAAAAATTTCAAGTATGTAAAAAAAAAAAACATCAGAACTAGAAAAAGAAAAACAAAGAAAACTTCATATCATGGTGCAAAAAATAAGCCCTCATACATCCTCATATGTGGAAAAATAAAAAAAAATTATATAAAAACTTTTTTTTTTTTTTAAGTGGGCGGGGCAATGCATTTTCAGTTTTCAGCCAAGCACAGCCTAAATTTTCAGTTTTGGCCCAAAATTTCCCTTTTTCGGCGTTTCCCTAAAAATTACCATATAGGAAGCAAAGATGAGAACACGCTTGTGTTTTCCGCAGGGCCACTGAGGATCATCCAGGATATTGGGATTATATTCAACAGTATCAGATTCGGTGCCTAAAATGGAAGAGACAGAAAGAATGTGTGAAGGAAACCAGGGTTTAGGTTAATTTAGTCCATGATATAAGATACTGCAGTACATAATAGAGGGGGGAAAAAACAAACTGCTAAAAAAACATTACTGTTGTGCCTGTAAACTGCTCAGATTACATAAACAGGGGTCTATACACAGATCAGCCATAACATTAAGACATTATTGTAACATTATCTAGTGACAATTGTGCATGTCAAGGGGTAGGATGTTTTTCAGCAAAGAGCAGTTAGTGTTTGAACTTTATATTGAAAACAGGAGAAGAAAGGCCAGTCTTGTAAGGAGTTCCCAGTATTAGGTGGTTAGTACTAGGACTGTATGATTTGGGAATAATGTGTGATTGCGATTATGGAGGTAAATATTGCAATTTCAATATGCGATTGCAATATAATAAACGGTGAAATCCCCCCATTTCATGTCCAATTCCGCTATTTTATATAGCCAACCTGCCCTATTTCATGTTCATTAACTGAACATAAAATGAAGGGGAAAGGATACGAATTTGGGAGAAAGTAGCTCAATTACTCCTCCGAATTTCATGTGCCTGGTATAATCTAGACTGCACACTCTCTGGCATTATTTCATTGCTCTATGGTGCAGCGCAGCCGCATAGAAGGGAACACTGGGAGTAAGTGACTTCCCTTAAGGGTACGTTCACACACACAGGATCCTGCACAGATTTGATGCGCAGGATTTGTAACTGCAGATTAGAAGCTGTGATCAGTCATTTAGTTTACATTGAAATCTGCAGCAGAAAATCCTGTGCATCAAATCTGCGTACATGTGAACGTATCCCTAAAGGAGTTCTGTAGTGAAACATAATTTATCCCCTATCCAAAGGATAGGGAGTAAGTTATAGATCGCGGGGGGGGGGGGGGGGGGGGGTCTGACTGCTGGTCATTTTCATTAATGTTATATTTTAATAGTTTTGACATTTACGCACACAGAGATACCACATGTTTATTTTTGTTTACATTATTTTATTTTAACAAGGGGGAAAAAAGAGGGCGATTTAAGCTTTTATTAGGGGAGGGGCTTTTTTCTTTACAATTTTTTTAGTCCCCATAGGGCAGTGTTTTTCCAAACAGTGCGTCTCCAAGCAAGCCAAAGGCTGTCTGGGCATGGGGCATGCTGGGAGTTGTAGTTTTGCAACAGCTAGAGACACACTGTTAGGAAAAAACTGCCATGGGGACTATTACATGCAATCTTGTCATTGCAGACACTGATTAATGTTGTGCCATAGCACAACATTAATCCTTGTTTATTGGCGCTCCATTACTACAGGCTGCTGAGGCTGCCTGCATCATTGGAGCGCCGACCGGACAAGCCAAAGGCAAGTAGGGAACCCGTCCTCTCAGCTGATCGGGACCCCGCAGGTTTTGCTGCAGGCATCCTGATCAGTTCCACTGAGCAACTGGCATGCCTTTTTGATGCCACAATCAACTTTCATGAGGGGTGGTGGGGGTTAACCTCCTCCAATCGCTAGGCACTGCTGGGAGGGGAAAAAAGCGAGACTTATGCTGGAGGGGCCGGACCGCACTGCACGGAAGTTGAGCTATAGCTGCCCCCGGGACCGGAGCCAGGATGTCTGCTTCCGTGCTGCATGGCCCGGCCCCTCCAGCATGTGTCTCACTGTTTCTTCTCCCAGCACTACCTACATAATTGCAAAATGTTACAAAGGTCTGTTTAATAATTGCAAGATCTTTATAATTGCAATTCACAATTATTGTGATTTGATTGTGATATATCGTGCAGTCCTAGTTTGTACCTTCCAATAAGAAAGGAGAACTGGTGGCCAGGGTCATAAGCACCCAAGGCTCATTGATATGTGTAGGTGATAGCGAACCTGTCCGGTCTGATCCAACAGAAAAGATGCTGTAGAGTAAACTGCTAAAAAAGTTCCTGCTGTCTATAATAGAAAGAGGTCAGATCACACAGGGCATTGTGGCTTGCTGTGTAGCTGCAGACCAGTCAAAGTATCTGTGTCCCCTGTCAAACTCCGAAAGAATATACTGTACAATGACCAGTGCATCAGAACTAGAGTGATCGAAGAAGGTGGCCTGGTCTGATAAATCACAGAGATGGCCAGGTGAGTGTGCATTACTTTCCTGGATAAGAAATAGCACCTAGATGTAGTATGGGTAGAAGACAAGCCAGCTGTTTTCCTCGTAACTTGCAGGGTGTTCAGAAGTTACTGTTGATGTCTTAGTACAGATACCATAAAACACCTTCAGAGGTATACGGCCGGGTTCACACTTAGGAATTTCTGGCCGAAATTTCAAAACTGAATTTTGCTCAGAAATTTCGTAGTGTGAACCCGGCCTAAGGAGCCTAGGTCTTAATAGGTCAGAGCACAATACGGACCAACACAATATTAGACAGGTACCCCCCGCCCCCTAGAAAAAATAAGCTAAATGGATGAGACCCTAAAATGCGCTTGCGGCAGAGGGGACAGGGCTCTCCCACAAGTCACCTGTTAGAACTGCCCTGAATATGACAACCTGTCAAGAGCTATTACCATGTTCACCTCCTGCAGACACTGGAGTAAACCTGGCGCTGGAGAAGGTCCGTTTGGAAGCATCATGGGGACCCAACCTGACCTGTGGTGGCTGGCCATCTTCTTTTTGGCTAACAAGGGCGTTGGTTGGATATAAAAACTTTGCATAAGAAACGACCTGGGAAAAAATAAAAACAACATAAAAGACCTGAGGACTGCAAGAAGTGAAGAATGAAACAGTGCAGGAAGTCTCCTATAACAGAGGTGGACACAAGCTGTTTGCTACCTCATAACTCACACAATACGGCTGCATCTAACAAAGGTGCACTGGTCAGAAATGCAAGGTATATACTTCTTTGTATATAATGGAGCATTGAAACAGATGTGAACTTAGACTTAGAAGCTGCCCATTTGGATGTGACTGGTCCCCTAAGCCTGAAAAGATTGTGAAGCATTGTGCAGCTGACACCCCAAGCGATCAATTCTAACCAATAAATGGAAGAAATACCTGGCAATTACTGAAATAAATGGGAGCATCCGAGGTATGCTTCTATTTAGTGGCTCAGCTCCAACCCTCTCTTAACTGCACAGTAGACCATTCCTGATTTCAGTCATTAATAATTCTTACCTCCCCTTCAGCCCCCAGCTCCACACCTTCAATTACAAATGCCGGCTCTGTGGTGGAGATGGCACCCCCGGATGGGTGCCGCTGCTTTGTCCCTTCCACTCGCAGGTCACTGTGTAACAAAGCATAAAGAAGCATTAGAATCAGAGGAGACCTCACATGCACCAGATGACGGACCCTCCACATCCCCATCACAGAGCTGCTGCAATGTTCCCAGGCTGACCCCTCAGCTTATAACTAGAGCTCCAAGCAGAGGAGCCCAGAGTCCTCGCAGTCTGAAAGAGCAGATTTCTGTCCCCGTCCTCCACAACTCCTGGCAATCACTTTGTTGCGAGGGACAATGCAAGCTCCACTGCCACAAACTTCCCCTTCCTTCCTGCTCTTCCACAAATTACCAACAGGACATCACAGACAATGGCCAAACACAATTAAATGTTGGCACCCCTGAAATGTTTCTAGAAGATTAAGTATTTCTCACAGAAAAGGATTGCAGTAACACATGTTTTGCTATACACATGTTTATTCCCTTTGTGTGTATTAGAACTAAATCAAAAAAGGAAGGAAAATAAGCAAATTGGACATAACATCACACCAAACTCCAAAAATGGGCTGGACTAAAATTATTGGCACCCTTTCAAAATTGTGGAAAAATAAGATTGTTTTAAGCATGTGATGCTCCTTTAAACTCACCTGGGCAGGTAACAGGTGTGGGCAATATAAAAATCACACCTGAAAGCAGATAAAAAGGAGAGAAGTTCACTTACTCTTTGCATTGTGTGTCTGTGTGTACCACACTAAGCATGGACAACAGAAAAAAGGAGAAGAGAACTTGGGAACCAAAATTGTGGAAAAATATCAACAATCTCAAGGTTACAAGTCCATCTCCAGAGATCTAGATTTGCCTTTGTCCATAGTTCGCAACATTATCAAGAAATTTGCAACCCATGGCACTGTAGCTAATCTCCCTGGGTGTGGACGAAAGAGAAAAATTTATGAAAAGGTGTCAATGCAGGATAGTCCGGATGGTGGATAAGCAGCCCCAAACAAGTTCCAAAGATATTCAAGCTGTCCTGCAGGCTCAGGGAGCATCAGTGTCAGCACGAACTATCCGCCGACATTTAAATGAAATGCTATGGCAGGAGACCCAAAAGGACCCCACTGCTGACAGAAACATAAAAAACCAAGACTATATTTTGCCAAACTTGAGTAACCAAAATCCTTCTGGTAAAACGTCTTGTGGACAGATGAGACCAATATAGAGCATTTTGGTAAAGCCCATCATTCTACTGTTTACCGAAAATGGAACGAGGCCTACAAAGAAAAGAGCACAGTACCTACAGTGAAATATGGTGGAGGTTCAATGATTTTTTGGGGTTGTTTTGCTGCCTCTGGCACTGAGTGCCTTCAATGTGTGCAAGGCATCATGAAATCTGAGGATTACCAATGGATTTTGGGTCACACTGTACAGCCCAGTGTCAGAAAGTTGGGTTTGCGTCCGAGTTCTTGGGTCTTCCTGCAGGACAGTCACCCCAAACGTCAAAAAGCACCCAGAAATGGATGGCAACAAAGCACTGGAGAATTCTGAAGTGGCAGCAATGAGTTAAAGGGGTATTCCAGGCCAAATTTTTTTTTAATATATATCAACTGGCTCCGGAAAGTTAAACAGATTTGTAAATTACTTCTATTAAAAAATCTTAATCCTTCCAATAGTTATTAGCTTCTGAAGTTGAGTTGTTGTTTTCTGTCTAACTGCTCTCTGATGACTCTCGTCCCAGGAGCTGTGCAGTTCCTATTGGGATATTCTCCCATCATGCACAGCTCCCAGGACGTGACATCATCATTGAGCAGTTAGACACAAACCTTCAGAAGCTAATAACTATTGGAAGGATTAAGATTTTTTAATAGAAGTAATTTACAAATCTGTTTAACTTTCTGGAGCCAGTTGATATATATATACATAAAAAAAAGATTTTGCCTGGAATACCCCTTTAAGATCTAAATCCCATTGAAAACCTGTGGAGAGATGTTAAAATTGCTGTTGGGAAAAGGCGCCTTCCAATAAGAGAGACCTGGAGCAGTTTGTAAAGGAAGAGTGGTCCAACATTCCAGCTGAGAGGTGTAAGAAGCTTATTGATGGTTATAGGAAGCGACTGATTTCAGTTATTTTTTCCAAAGGGTGTACAATCAAATATTAAGACTGCCAATAATTTTGTCCAGCCCATTTTTGGAGTTTGGTGTCATTAAGTCCAATTTGCTTTTTTTCCCTCCCTTTTTTGGTTTAGTTCCAAAACATGTGTTACTGCAATCCTTTTCTGTGAGAAATACTTCATTTTCTTGAAAAATTTCAGGGGTGCCAACATTTACGGCAATGACTATATACTGACCCATTTGAAAGTGCAGTACCACTGTGTGTGTGTGTGGTGGCGCTGTAGAATTTTACAAGGGTGAAGAATGTGACTTGTGCCTTTATCAACATATTCATATAATAAAGACCGGTCACTGCCTCTTACAAGATAAACATAGTCCTCTCTTGAAATCTATTAACCCCTTAAGGACTCAGCCCATTTTGGCCTTAATGACTCAGACAATTTAATTTTTACGTTTTCATTTTTTCCTCCTCGCCTTCTAAAAATCATAACTCTTTTATATTTTCATCCACAGACTAGTATGAGGGCTTGTTTTTTGCGCGACCAGTTGTCCTTTGTAATGACATCACTCATTATATCATAAAATGTATGGCGCAACCAAAAAACACTATTTTTGTGGGGAAATTAAAACGAAAAACGCAATTTTGCTAATTTTGGAAGGTTTTGTTTTCACGCCGTACAATTTATGGTAAAAATGACGTGTGTTCTTTATTCTGAGGGTCAATACGATTAAAATGATACCCATTATTATATACTTTTATATTATTGTTGCGCTTAAAAAAAATCACAAACTTTTTAACCAAATTAGTACGTTTATAATCCCTTTATTTTGACGACCTCTAACTTTTTTATTTTTCCGTATAAGCGGCGGTATGGGGGCTCATTTTTTGCGCCATGATCTGTACTTTTTTTTGATACCACATTTGCATATAAAAAACTTTTAATACATTTTTTATAATTTTTTTTTATAAAATGTATTAAAAAAGTAGGAATTTTGGACTTTTTTTTATTTTCTTTCGTTCACGCCGTTCACCGTACGGGATCATTAATATTTTATTTTAATAGTTCGGACATTTACGCACGCGGCGATACCAAATATGTCTATAAAAAATGTTTTTTACGCTTTTTGGGGGTAAAATAGGAAAAAACGGACGTTTTACTTTTTTATTGGGGGAGGGGATTTTTCACTTTTTTTTTTACTTTTACATTTTTTTACATTTTTTTTTTTACACTTGAATAGTCCCCATAGGGGACTATTCATAGCAATACCATGATTGCTAATATTGATCTGTTCTATGTATAGGACATAGAACAGATCAGTATTATCGGTCATCTCCTGCTCTGGTCTGCTCGATCACAGACCAGAGCAGGAGACGCCGGGAGCCGCACGGAGGCGCTGCGGGCGATCCGATCGTTCATTTAAATCGCGAACTGCCGCAGATGCCGGGATCTGTATTGATCCCGGCACCTGAGGGGTTAATGGCGGACGCCCGCGAGATCGCGGGCGTCGGCCATTGCCGGCGGGTCCCTGGCTGCGATCAGCAGCCGGGATCAGCCGCGCATGACACGGGCATCGCTCCGATGCCCGCGCTTATGCTGACACGGGCATCGCTCCGATGCCCGCGGTTATGCTTAGGACGTAAATGTACGTCCTGGTGCGTTAACTACCACCTCACCAGGACGTACATTTACGTCTTGCGTCCTTAAGGGGTTAAAGGGGTACTCCAGTGAAAAAGTTTTTTTTGTTTTTTTTAAATTAACTTGTGCCAGAAAGTTAAAGATTTGTAAATTACTTCTATTAAAAAAAATCTTAATCCTTCCTGTACTTATTAGCTGCTGAATACTACAGTGGAAATTATTTTCCGTTTGAAACACAGAGCTGTCTGCTGACCTCATGAGCACAGTGCTCTCTGCTGACATCTCTGTCCATTTTAGGAACTGTCCAGAGTAAAAGGAAATCCCTATAGCAAACATATGCTGTTCTGGACAGTTCCTAAAATGGACAGATGTCAGCAGAGAGAGCACTGTGCTTGTGATGTCAGCAGACAGCTCTGTGTTTCAAAAAGAAAAGAATTTCCGCTGTAGTATTCAGCAGCTAATAAGTACAGGAAGGATTAAGATTTTTTAATAGAAGTAATTTACAAATCTGTTTAACTTTCTGGCACCAGTTGATTTAAAAAAAAAAAAAATATATAAAATAAATACATTTTTTCACCGGAGTAACCCTTTAAGATCATTGCCTCCTTATATGAAGTCAGCACACTGATCTCCTAAAAATCCTTTGTGCTTAAGACAGTGTTTCCCAACCAGGGTGCCTCCAGCTTTTGCAAAACTACAACTCCCAGCATGCCCGGACAGCCTTTGGCTGTCCGGGCATACTGGGAGTTGTAGTTTTGCAACAGCTGGAGGCACCCTGGTTGGGAAACACTGTCTTAGGAAGTCAACTCCTACATCTTGACACTGTCCGTTACATAAAGCTTTGTCTTCAATAGCAGGATCACATGAGTGAACAGGTCATCTGCCTCTTGCTGTCCAAAAATCCTCTGCGCTGCTTTTCTTTGTATACAGGCATTGTATCCTTTTATACTTGCCCGAGTTATTATTCATAGCTAGAGATGAGCGAACTTACACTAAATTCGATTCATCACGAACTTCTCGGCAGTTGATGACTTTTCCTGCATAAATTAGTTCAGCTTTCAGGTGCTCCCGTGGGCTGGAAAAGGTGGATACAGTCCTAGGAGACTCTTTCCTAGGACTGTATCCACCTTTTCCAGCCCACCAGAGCACCTGAAGGCTGAAATAATTTACGCAGGATAAGTCATCAACTGCCGAGCCGAGAAGTTTGTGACGAATCGAGTTTACTGTAAGTTCGCTCATCTCTATTCACAGCATTGCTGACATCTATGGTTGCACAACCTCTGTTCCCTATGATGTCTACTGGTACCTGGAGGGCATCTGACACGTGTGTTGCACAATCACATCCTGTTACACTGGTTTATGAGGTTTATCTATAGGATCCAAGTATACAGTTTGCTCAATATAACTGGCAATGTATCAATACTAATAGAAAGAGCGTTCACCTGATCCTCAGACTCTCCCCATACGGCAGAATGGAGAAGGCAGCGCACAGCGATCTCTTGGCGCAGATTAGGACAATTCTAGAAAAACAAGAGAAGGTAGAGGTCACATGATAGAGCAGTGTTTCCCAACCGGGGTGCCTCCAGCTATTGCCAAACTGCAATTTGTTGTAATTTGGCAACAGCTGGAGGCACCCTGGTTGGGGAACACTGTATCATACAGGTCTTCTATCGGGCAGGACCTCAGTTGTGACACGTACCTGCTGTTGCGGGTGTCATACTGTCTCATACTTTTGATGAAGTGTGTCTTCTTCAGGACGGACTGTCGGGGGGACTCAGGGACCTGCTTGGACCTGAAATTAAATGAGGACACAACCATGAGTGGGACTACATTTTTAGGTTTGCGTGACAGTGATAGGGTTAGTAGATGACAAAAGGGTTGTGCGGAAAATCAGAGCAGAAGATTCAGTTTATGAGCTCAGTAAAGAGCAGCTACCCCCCCCCCCCCCCCCCGTATAATGCAATGTGCTAAAACACAAGCGAAGAGTCTGCAATGTTGAAAAATGAAATGCAAATGGTGGCAAACTAGCAGGTAGTGTTTGTTGTCATGAGAAGCCCAAGAATCTGCTTCCTAAGCAAGTAAGTAGAGATGAGCGAACTTACAGTAAATTCGATTCGTCACGAACTTCTCGGCTCTGCAGTTGATGACTTTTCCTGCATAAATTAGTTCAGCTTTCAGGTGCTCCGGTGGGCTGGAAAAGGTGGATACAGTCCTAGGAAAGAGTCTACTAGGACTGTATCCACCTTTTCCAGCCCACCGGAGCACCGGAAAGCTGAACTAATTTATGCAGGAAAAGTCATCAACTGCCGAGCCGAGAAGTTCGTGACGAATCGAATTTACTGTAAGTTCGCTCATCTCTACAAGTAAGCTCCTGACAACACTGCCCTGCACTCAAGCACTGGGTGTGCCCTCTCTCAAATCATCAAAAGTGCTAAATTTAAGGGTGTTCTAGGAGGAGGAGGAGGAATACCCCCCTGCAGAAGAGCATTAGTGAGGCATTAGTATGGAGCAGCAGATCCATTAGACGTGTTAGGTAGGAGTCTCAAATACCTCTGAAGTGGTGTAAATTCTGCAATTTCCTCTAGGAACTCTAGAGAGCAGCGCTGAGACAGGTGACGTCGCCTGGAAGATGGAGGCAGTTATCAGAACAAGCTGAACGGCACAGAACCCGAAGTGCCAACCTAGCTCTAAACCTTTAAAGCGCTTACTTTAGTAATTAAAAAGGGGTATTCCAGGAAAAAAACTTGTCTTGGGAACTGCACAGAGTAGAAGAGGTTTGCTATGGGGATTTGCTTCTACTCTGGACAGTTCCCGAGACACGTGTCATCAGAGAGCACTTAGAAAAGAACAACTCAACTTCAGCAGCTCATAAGTAGTAAGAGGATTAAGATTTTTTTTAATAGAAGTAATTTATAAATCTGTTTAACTTTCCGGAGCTAGTTGATTATATATATATATATATATATATATATATATATATATATATATATATATATATATAATAAAAGTTTTTTTTCCTGGATAACCCCTTTAATGTTCACCCATTTAGATACAGGGTTAGGACAGAAAACAGGAGCTTTACCCCAGGTGAAGTGAAGTGCCACTCAGTTCCTTTCTCACAGTTTATGGTAAAGGAGGATGGGACCAACCTTATCCATTACTGCTGCCGATGGCAACTGCAAAGGGTGCCCTAGGCTTAGCATATGCCTTGTAAAGACCTGGTATAGATGTATATCCCACCCTATCACATTATCTACCTCCCCTATCAGGTGGAAACTGGGACTTTACTCAATAATCTTTGTGATGCCTCAATCTTTGTTAACCCCCTAAGAAGCACTTTTACCATAAAATGTACCACAAAAACAAAAAATTATTATTTGCTTTTAGGGGGGGGGGGGGGGGGTTGGTTTTTATGCAGTGCACTGTATGGTAATAATAATCCATTATCTTTATTCTGTAGGTCAATGGGATTATGACAATACCCAATGTACATAGTTTTTCTATTATTTAACTACTTTAACTCCTTAAGGACTCAGGGCATACCTGTACGCCCTGATCCTGCTAATGGGGTTTAAATCATTCTCAAGAGCGGAGAACGGGTTAAACCCCGTGGGTCCCGGTTGCTACGGGCAGCCAGGACCCATGCCCGGCATTAACCCTTTAGACGCTGTGATCAAAGTTGATTGCGGCATCTAAATTGAAAGTATCTATCCCGGCAGCTCAGCGGAGCTGATCGGGACTATTGCGACAGAATCACGATGTCCCGATCAGCTTACTGGACGACGGGAGGGTCCTCACCTGTCTCCTCGTCGTCCAATCGGCGATCTACTGCTCCATGCCTGCGCAGCAGAGCGCTGGTAACACTGATCAATGCTATGCTATGGCATAGCATTGAACAGTGTATGCAATCAAAAGATCGCATGGTAAAGTGGTACCTATATCATATGAGGTACCAGCGTGTGCGTAAATGTCCAAACTATTAAAATAAGGTTAGCTAAACCGCACGTTCGATGGCGTACACGTAAAAAAAATACCAAAGTCCAAAATTGTGAATTTTTGGTCACTTCATATACCATAAAAATATTAATAAAAAGCGATCAAAAAGTCCTATCAAAACAAAAATGGTACCAATAAAAACTACAGACCGCGGCGCAAAAAATAAGCACTCATATAGCCCCATACGCAGAAAAATAAAAAAGTTATAGAGGTCAGAAGATGAGAATTTTAAACATACTAAAATTTTGGTGCATGTAGTTATAATTTTTTTGAAGTAGTAAAATACATAAAACCTACATAAATTGGGTATCACTGTAACCGTATGGACCTATAGAATAAAGATTAGGTGTAATTTTTACCAAAAAATGCACAGCGTAGAAACAAAAGCCCTAAAAAAGTAGCAAAATTGTGTGTTTTTTTTAATTTTTTTTTTAATTTCACGCCACAAATAATTTTTTTGTTACCCTGCTGATTAGGTTATAAAATAAGAGATGTCATTACAAAGTACAATTGGTGACGCAGAAAACAAGCTCTTATATGGGTCTGTAGGTGCAAAATTGAACGCGTTATGATTTTTGGAATATGAGGAGGAAAAAACGAAAGTGCAAAAATGAAGATTGTTTTGAGTCCTTAAAGGAAAACTGTCAGCTTTCTCCCCCTTTCACTAACCAGGGGTACTGGCTGATAGTGCGGGGGACGCTGATCAGTTTGATGCCTACCGCGCCCAGATCCGCCGTGCCGTTCGGCCGTAATCTTCAATTTTTGGTATATGCTAATGAGGCGCTAACTGGCACTCTGACGTCACCGCCGCCGGCCGCAGTGCCGCTTAGCTGATCAATATTCCTCCACTCTCTCTTCATTACAGAGCGGGGAAAAGAGGGAGAGGCGGGAGGGAGGAATATTGATGAGCTGGGCGGCGCTGCGGCCAGCGGCGCTGACATCAGAGTGCCAGTTAGCCTGGCCAATGCCAGTTAGCACTTAATTAGCATATACAGAAAAACGAAGATTACGGCCGAATGGCATGGTTGATCCGGGCATGGTAAGCATCAGACTGATCAGCGTCTCCCGCACTACCAGCTGGTTGGTCCTTAAAGGGTTAAAAAAAAAAAAAAAAAAAGGCAAACTTTAACAAAATTGGTATGCATAAAATTGTCCTTTTCTGACCCCTATAACTTTTTTTTATTTTTCCATATACAGGGATGTGTGAAGGCTCTTTTTTTCATCATGGTCTGTAGTTTTTATCAGTATTTATCGCTATTTTTGTTTTGAAGGGACTTTTTGATCGCTTTTTATAATTTTTTTTCCCGATATATGATCTCATTTAAAAAAACTGTATTTTTGGTGTTTGGTAATTTTTTACGTTTACCACGCTGGATCATAAACATATTTTAGTAGTTTGGACATTTACGCATGCGTCGATATCAAATTAAAATATAAATTTGTTTTTATTTGCTTTTTGTAAAATAGAAAATTGTATTTTTTTTATTAGGAGAGGGGTTTTATATAATTTTAGAGACTTTTTTTTATTTTACATGTTTTTTTCCCCATAGGGGACTTTTATGCAATCATTAGGTTGCATTTACTGTATAATGCTATGCCTATGGCAAAGCATTACACAGTGAGATCAGCGATTGCCAAGCCAGAATACATCAGTGAATCGGCGATCGGCGGCAGGTAAGGGGACCCTCCTCCGCCATTGTAGCTTACCGAACCCCGTTATCACATTTTGGGGTTTTTGTAAGCTCCTCTGAGCTACCACAGATTTTTACTTTCACTTTAGACGCCATAATTGTCAATGATCATGGTGTCTAAGGGGTTAAACGACAAACAGTGAGTGTCTGGCTACTGATAAAGAAAGTGCGCTTGCTTCAAAGCCACTTAAGGCATCGGGGCGTCCTTAAAGGGGTACTCCGCCCCTAGACATCGGATAAGATGTCTGATCCCCAGCGGCGAGACCCCCGCGATCTCTTTGCGGCACCCAGCATTCGTTTAGAGCGTCGTGTGCAGCGCTAGAGGCTTGTGATGTCTCAGCCACACCCCGCTTGTGACATCATGCCCACGCCCCCTCAATGCAAGTCTATGTGAGGGGGCGTGACAGCCGTCACGCCCCCTCTCATAGACCTAAATTGAGGGGGCGTGACCATGGTCACGAGCAAGGCGTGGCCGTGACATCACAAGCTTCCACCCCACATCGCCAGTCCTCCGGCTCAGAGCAAAGTTCGCTCCGTGCACCAGATGTCTGGGGTGCTGCAGCCGAGATTGCGGGGATCCCCAGTGGTGGGACCCCCGCGAGCAGACATTTTATCCCCTATCCTTTGGATAGGGGATAAGATGTCTAGGGGCGGAGTACCAAGGGGTTAAGGTTTGTTACTTTTCTTGCAGCAGCTCAGGCAGAAAAGATAAATACACTTAAAAAACGCTGGATGACCCCTTTAATTGACATTTATCTATTTGATTTCTACTAATGTCTGGCTGACTAGTATATTGGATTTTACCTTCATTTTCCTTGGCTTTTATTTTCGGAGCTATCAGACTTTTAACTCAGACTTAAAATCGTGACAGTCCATGATTTCAAGTCAGAGTCAAAAGTTTGGTATGCTCCGAAAATGACCGACTATCTGACTACGATCAGGTCTGCACAGGCCATAGGAGTGAATGTGTCAGTGCCTGTCTGTGGACGGCTACGATTTCAGCTTCACAAATCTCATGGAGGTACCAATAGTGATGTAAACCAGGCCTTACACGCCGAGCAGCAGCCTGTCCACAAGGTAATAATAGCACTTGTCCTCCACTAGGATAATGCCCTAATCTGTGCCCTGCAGCTGCTCTGATCTATTTGCGGGGTATAGGTATAACAAGCAGCGGCTCCTGTTACTCATTCCTCATTGTGCATTTACGTTTTGAACAATAGCAAATTATCAGGATGGGATTGTGTCGCAAACACTTCAGCTCTCAGGGCATAATAGGAGTTGTAGTTCTGCAACTCCTGGGGAGCCACAGGTTAGGGAACCTTCCCCAATAGGGGTGTAAACTGCAACAGGGAACAGTCTGCGCAAATCAGTGCATCCCTATAGAATACAGGAAGAAGAGGTTAAATCTACTGGTGCAGAAATAAGTCAAAAGTCAAGAGGCTGCTTGTTGTGCAATGTCAGTCCAGGCAGTCTGGGTAATAAACCCCTGCAGGATCAGACAGGTGAAGCAATGGTAGGATCAGTGTATACAGACACTGCAAATATATAAGCCTACAGGCATCCGGGGTCATGTGACTGGTCTCAATACAGATAGCCACTTTGTTCTGAGACCAAGTCAGACGATCAGCTGATCACCACCGCTCCCTATATAAAGCCATTCCTTAATGTCACCAATACCCCCTATGTTCTCCAGTGACGACCTCTGCCCTGCAAATCTGTCAACAGGTCATTGTTTATGGCAGCCTGCAGATTCCAGAGACTGTATGGCTATGTTCACACATGCAATTTCTGCGCGGACATTGGGGGGAGATTTATCAAAACCTGTCCAGTGGAAAAGTTGCCCATAGCAACCAATCAGATCGCTTCTTTCATTTTTCAGAAGTCTTGTTAACCCCTTAAGGACCAGGGGTTTTTCCATTTTTGCATTTTCATTGTTTCCTCCTCACCTTTAAAAAAAAATCATAACTTTCAATTTTGCACCTAAAAATCCATATGATTGCTTCTTTTTTTGCGCCACCAATTCTATTTTGTAATGACATCAGTCATTTTACCCAAACATCTACGGCAAAACGGAAAAATCATTGTGAGACAAAATTGAAAATGGTAAAAATGACACCTTCTCTTCATTCTGTAGGTCCATACGATTAAAATGATACCCTACTTTTATAGGTTCGATTTTGTCGGACTTCTGGAAAAAATCATAACTACATGCAGGAAAATTTATACGTTTAAAATTGTCATCTTCTGACCCCTATAACTTTTTTATTTTTGTGCATATGGGGCGGTATGAGGGCTCATTTTTTGCGTCGTGATCTGAAGTTTTTAGCGGTACCATTTTTGCATTGATAGGACTTATTGATCATTTTTTCATGATATAAAAAGTGACCAAAAATACACAATTTTGGACTTTGGAATTTTTTTGTGCGTACGCCATTGACCGTGCGGTTTAATTAATTATATATTTTTATAATTCGGACATTTCCGCATGCGGCGATACCACATGTTAAATTTACACAGTTTTTTTTTTTTTTAAATGGGAAAAGGGGGGGTGATTCAAACTTTTATAAGGGGAGGGGTTAAATGATCTTTAATCACTTTTTTTTTGCAGTGTTATAGCTCCCATAGGGACCTATAACACTGCACACACTGATATTTTACATTGATCACTGGTTTCTCATAGGAAACCAGTGATCAATGATTCTCCCGCTTGACTGCTCATGCCTGGATGCACTGAGCAGTCATTCGGCGATCGGACACCAGGAGGCTAGGTAAGGGACCCTCCTCGTGTCCTACAGCTGTTCGGGTCGCCGCGGCGATCCCAAACAGCCCCCTGAGCTAACCGGTAGTGATTTACTTTCACTTTAGACGTGGCGTTTAACTTTGAACGCCACGTCTAAAGGGTTAATAGCGCACGACACCGCGATCAGTGCTGCGCGCTATTAGCCACTGGTCCTGGACGTTGTTAGAGGCCAGGCCCGACCCGCTATGAAGTGGGGCCACGTCGTACCAGTACGTCCTTGGTCCTTAAGAGGTTAAAAATGAAAAAGGCGATCTGATTGGTTGCTATGAGCAACTTTTCCTCTGGGCAGGTTTTGATAAATCTCCCCCATTGCCCCGACAGTGGTGCGCCGGCAGAACATGCTGGTGCTACGACTGCTCGGAAATGCGCCATCTCATAGACGGCAATACATTTTTGAGCAAACTATGCAGACTGTGTGCACAGCGCAGCAGAATCCCATCGATATCAACAAAACTCTGCTGCTGCGGGATCTCTGTGCAGAATTCTAATGCGGAATTCTGCACGGAAATTCCATCGTGTGAACATACCCTACAGCTATTAACCCTTCCGGACAGACCTGAGTGAGATGACCTAATAGGGACAAGCTGGGGGGCACCATGGCACCAACCCTGTGTAAAATACAGTTCTCACATCATGTAGAGTAATGGTCCTGCATAGGTGGCCCCTCTTTCATACAGGCACAGCACATACTTCCCATGATCGGCCTCAGCCAGTCATATATACTTTGTATAAGGTGCACTATCTCAGTAGTGACCTCAGGCTTGTTTCTATTAGGCCACCTCTTACATATGGCACAATGGCCCAGATATTAAGCTGCCTTAAACCAAAGCTGTCTGGTCCCCCATAGAAACCAATCACAGTTCAGCTTTGTTGTTATGGGCAAAACCAGACGGATTGGATTTCAGGCAGACTGGTAAACCTGGGAAACGAATGATGTAATGTCACCATGATGTCATCACATATCCACTATGATGTCACGTCTCCACTATTACACAATGACTTTACTGTCCATTATGACACAACCACGTGCCGTCTTCACTATGACATTAATGACTTCCATCTCCATTATGGCACTCTCACAATGACGCCACGTCTAGATTACAATGTAAAACTTCCTCCAACTTGGCGACGGGATAGAGAGGCGCTGGAATTGTCTCAGAATCCGGAGACATTTCAATAAAGCTGCGGCATGTTTCTTCTAGTCCTGCTCCCTGTGGGTAGGTCTGCCGCAGCTAGCCATCACTATGACATCACATCTAGACTATCGCACAATGATGACACACAATCACATCATGTCTCCACTATCACACAATGACGCCATGTCTCCACTATCACACAATGACGCCATGTCTCCACTATCACACAATGACGCCATGTCTCCACTATCACACAATGACGCCATGTCTCCACTATCACACAATGACGCCATGTCTCCACTATCACACAATGACGCCATGTCTCCACTATCACACAATGACGCCATGTCTCCACTATCACACAATGACGCCATGTCTCCACTATCACACAATGACGTCATGTCTCCACTATCACACAATGACGTCATGTCTCCACTATCACACAATGATGTCACACTATCACACAATGACGTCATGTCTCCACTATCACACAATGATGTCACACTTTCACACAATGATGTCATGTCTCCACTATCACATAATGATGTCACACTATCACACAATGACGTCATGTCTCCACTATCACACAATGATGTCACACTATCACACAATGATGTCATGTCTCCACTATCACATAATGATGTCACACTATCACACAATGATGTCATGTCTCCACTATCACACAATGATGTCATGTCTCCACTATCACACAATGATGACACTATCACAAAGACACTATCACACAATGATGTCATGTCTCCACTATCACACAATGATGTCATGTCTCCACTATCACACAATGATGTCACACTATGACACAATGATGTCACACTATCACACAATGATGTCTCCACTATCACACAATGATGTCTCCACTATCACACAATGATGTCTCCACTATCACACAATGACGCGATGTCTCCACTATCACACAATGACGCCATGTCTCCACTATCACACAATGACGCCATGTCTCCACTATCACACAATGACGCCATGTCTCCACTATCACACAATGACGTCATGTCTCCACTATCACACAATGACGTCATGTCTCCACTATCACACAATGATGACACTATCACACAATGACGTCATGTCTCCACTATCACACAATGACGTCATGTCTCCCCTATCACACAATGATGTCACACTATCACACAATGACGTCATGTCTCCCCTATCACACAATGACGCCATGTCTCCACTATCACACAATGACGCCATGTCTCCACTATCACACAATGACGTCATGTCTCCACTATCACACAATGACGTCATGTCTCCACTATCACACAATGATGACACTATCACACAATGACGTCATGTCTCCACTATCACACAATGATGTCACACTATCACACAATGACGTCATGTCTCCACTATCACACAATGATGTCACACTATCACACAATGATGTCATGTCTCCACTATCACACAATGATGTCACACTATCACACAATGATGTCATGTCTCCACTATCACACAATGATGTCATGTCTCCACTATCACACAATGATGACACTATCACAAAGACACTATCACACAATGATGTCATGTCTCCACTATCACACAATGATGTCATGTCTCCACTATCACACAATGATGTCACACTATCACACAATGATGTCATGTCTCCACTATCACACAATGATGTCACACTATCACACAATGATGTCACACTATCACACAATGATGTCTCCACTATCACACAATGATGTCTCCACTATCACACAATGATGTCTCCACTATCACACAATGATGTCTCCACTATCACACAATGATGCCATGTCTCCACTATCACGCCATGTCTCCACTATCACACAATGACGCCATGTCTCCACTATCACACTGACGCCATGTCTCCACTATCACACAATGACGCCATGTCTCCACTATCACACAATGATGACACTATCACACAATGACGTCATGTCTCCACTATCACACAATGATGTCACACTATCACACAATGACGCCATGTCTCCACTATCACACAATGACGTCATGTCTCCACTATCACACAATGATGTCACACTATCACACAATGATGTCACACTATCACACAATGATGTCACACTATCACACAATGATGTCACACTATCACACAATGATGTCACACTATCACACAATGATGTCTCCACTATCACACAATGATGTCTCCACTATCACACAATGATGTCTCCACTATCACACAATGATGTCACACTATCACACAATGACGTCATGTCTCCACTATCACACAATGATGTCACACAATCACGTCATGTCTCCACTATCACACAACAATGTCACACAATGACGTCACGTCTCCACTATCACACAATGATGTCACACAATCACGTCATGTCTCCACTATCACACAACAATGTCACACAATGACGTAATGTCTCCACTATCACACAATGATGTCACACTATCACACAATGATGTCATGTCTCCACTATCACACAATGATGACACTATCACAAAGACACTATCACACAATGATGTCATGTCTCCACTATCACACAATGATGACACTATCACAAAGACACTATCACACAATGATGTCATGTCTCCACTATCACACAATGATGTCATGTCTCCACTATCACACAATGATGTCACACTATCACACAATGATGTCATGTCTCCACTATCACACAATGATGTCACACTATCACACAATGATGTCACACTATCACACAATGATGTCACACTATCACACAATGATGTCACACTATCACACAATGATGTCTCCACTATCACACAATGATGTCTCCACTATCACACAATGATGTCTCCACTATCACGCAATGACGCCATGTCTCCACTATCACGCCATGTCTCCACTATCACACAATGACGCCATGTCTCCACTATCACACTGACGCCATGTCTCCACTATCACACAATGACGCCATGTCTCCACTATCACACAATGATGACACTATCACACAATGACGTCATGTCTCCACTATCACACAATGATGTCACACTATCACACAATGACGCCATGTCTCCACTATCACACAATGACGCCATGTCTCCACTATCACACAATGATGACACTATCACACAATGACGTCATGTCTCCACTATCACACAATGATGTCACACTATCACACAATGACGCCATGTCTCCACTATCACACAATGATGTCACACTATCACACAATGATGTCATGTCTCCACTATCACACAATGATGTCACACTATCACACAATGATGTCATGTCTCCACTATCAGACAATGATGACATGTCTCCACTATCACACAATGATGACACTATCACAAAGACACTATCACACAATGATGTCATGTCTCCACTATCACACAATGATGTCATGTCTCCACTATCACACAATGATGTCATGTCTCCACTATCACACAATGATGTCATGTCTCCACTATCACACAATGATGTCATGTCTCCACTATCACACAATGATGTCACACTATCACACAATGATGTCTCCACTATCACACAATGATGTCTCCACTATCACACAATGATGTCTCCACTATCACACAATGATGTCTCCACTATCACACAATGATGTCATGTCTCCACTATCACACAATGATGTCACACTATCACACAATGATGTCACACTATCACACAATGATGTCTCCACTATCACACAATGATGTCTCCACTATCACACAATGATGTCTCCACTATCACACAATGATGTCTCCACTATCACACAATGATGTCTCCACTATCACACAATGATGTCTCCACTATCACACAATGATGTCTCCACTATCACACAATGATGTCTCCACTATCACACAATGATGTCTCCACTATCACACAATGATGTCATGTCTCCACTATCACACAATGATGTCACACTATCACACAATGATGTCATGTCTCCACTATCACACAATGATGTCACACAATCACGTCATGTCTCCACTATCACACAACAATGTCACACAATGACGTCACGTCTCCACTATCACACAATGATGTCACACAATCACGTCATGTCTCCACTATCACACAACAATGTCACACAATGACGTAATGTCTCCACTATCACACAATGATGTCACACTATCACACAATGATGTCATGTCTCCACTATCACACAATGATGACACTATCACAAAGACACTATCACACAATGATGTCATGTCTCCACTATCACACAATGATGTCACACTATCACACAATGATGTCACACTATCACACAATGATGTCACCACTATCACACAATGATGTCACCACTATCACACAATGATGTCTCCACTATCACACAATGATGTCTCCACTATCACACAATGATGTCTCCACTATCACACAATGACGCCATGTCTCCACTATCACACAATGACGCCATGTCTCCACTATCACACAATGACGCCATGTCTCCACTATCACACAATGACGCCATGTCTCCACTATCACACAATGACGCCATGTCTCCACTATCACACAATGACGCCATGTCTCCACTATCACACAATGACGCCATGTCTCCACTATCACACAATGACGTCATGTCTCCACTATCACACAATGACGTCATGTCTCCACTATCACACAATGATGTCACACTATCACACAATGACGTCATGTCTCCACTATCACACAATGATGTCTCCACTATCACACAATGATGTCTCCACTATCACACAATGATGTCATGTCTCCACTATCACACAATGATGTCATGTCTCCACTATCACACAATGATGTCATGTCTCCACTATCACACAATGATGTCATGTCTCCACTATCACACAATGATGACACTATCACAAAGACACTATCACACAATGATGATATGTCTCCACTATCACACAATGATGATATGTCTCCACTATCACACAATGATGTCATGTCTCCACTATCACACAATGATGTCATGTCTCCACTATCACACAATGATGTCATGTCTCCACTATCACACAATGATGTCACACTATGACACAATGATGTCATGTCTCCACTATCACACAATGATGTCATGTCTCCACTATCACACAATGATGTCACACTATCACACAATGATGTCATGTCTCCACTATCACACAATGATGACACTATCACAAAGACACTATCACACAATGATGTCATGTCTCCACTATCACACAATGATGTCACACTATCACACAATGATGTCACACTATCACACAATGATGTCACACTATCACACAATGATGTCACCACTATCACACAATGATGTCACCACTATCACACAATGATGTCTCCACTATCACACAATGATGTCTCCACTATCACACAATGACGCCATGTCTCCACTATCACACAATGACGCCATGTCTCCACTATCACACAATGACGCCATGTCTCCACTATCACACAATGACGCCATGTCTCCACTATCACACAATGACGCCATGTCTCCACTATCACACAATGACGCCATGTCTCCACTATCACACAATGACGCCATGTCTCCACTATCACACAATGACGTCATGTCTCCACTATCACACAATGACGTCATGTCTCCACTATCACACAATGATGTCACACTATCACACAATGACGTCATGTCTCCACTATCACACAATGATGTCTCCACTATCACACAATGATGTCTCCACTATCACACAATGATGTCATGTCTCCACTATCACACAATGATGTCATGTCTCCACTATCACACAATGATGTCATGTCTCCACTATCACACAATGATGTCATGTCTCCACTATCACACAATGATGACACTATCACAAAGACACTATCACACAATGATGATATGTCTCCACTATCACACAATGATGATATGTCTCCACTATCACACAATGATGTCATGTCTCCACTATCACACAATGATGTCATGTCTCCACTATCACACAATGATGTCACACTATGACACAATTATGTCACACTATGACACAATGATGTCACACTATGACACAATGATGTCTCCACTATCACACAATGATGTCTCCACTATCACACAATGATGTCTCCACTATCACACAATGATGTCTCCACTATCACACAATGATGTCTCCACTATCACACAATGATGTCTCCACTATCACACAATGATGTCTCCACTATCACACAATGATGTCTCCACTATCACACAATGATGTCTCCACTATCACACAATGATGTCTCCACTATCACACAATGATGTCTCCACTATCACACAATGATGTCTCCACTATCACACAATGATGTCTCCACTATCACACAATGATGTCTCCACTATCACACAATGATGTCTCCACTATCACACAATGATGTCTCCACTATCACACAATGATGTCTCCACTATCACACAATGATGTCTCCACTATCACACAATGATGTCTCCACTATCACACAATGATGTCTCCACTATCACACAATGATGTCTCCACTATCACACAATGACGCCATGTCTCCACTATCACGCCATGTCTCCACTATCACACAATGATGTCTCCACTATCACACAATGATGTCACACTATCACACAATGATGTCATGTCTCCACTATCACACAATGATGTCATGTCTCCACTATCACACAATGATGTCATGTCTCCACTATCACACAATGATGTCATGTCTCCACTATCACACAATGATGTCATGTCTCCACTATCACACAATGATGTCACACTATCACACAATGATGTCACACTATCACACAATGATGTCTCCACTATCACACAATGATGTCTCCACTATCACACAATGATGTCTCCACTATCACACAATGATGTCTCCACTATCACACAATGATGTCATGTCTCCACTATCACACAATGATGTCACACTATCACACAATGATGTCACACTATCACACAATGATGTCTCCACTATCACACAATGATGTCTCCACTATCACACAATGATGTCTCCACTATCACACAATGATGTCTCCACTATCACACAATGATGTCTCCACTATCACACAATGATGTCTCCACTATCACACAATGATGTCTCCACTATCACACAATGATGTCTCCACTATCACACAATGATGTCTCCACTATCACACAATGATGTCTCCACTATCACACAATGATGTCTCCACTATCACACAATGATGTCTCCACTATCACACAATGATGTCTCCACTATCACACAATGATGTCTCCACTATCACACAATGATGTCTCCACTATCACACAATGATGTCTCCACTATCACACAATGATGTCTCCACTATCACACAATGATGTCTCCACTATCACACAATGATGTCTCCACTATCACACAATGATGTCATGTCTCCACTATCACACAATGATGTCACACTATCACACAATGATGTCATGTCTCCACTATCACACAATGATGTCACACAATCACGTCATGTCTCCACTATCACACAACAATGTCACACAATGACGTCACGTCTCCACTATCACACAATGATGTCACACAATCACGTCATGTCTCCACTATCACACAACAATGTCACACAATGACGTAATGTCTCCACTATCACACAATGATGTCACACTATCACACAATGATGTCATGTCTCCACTATCACACAATGATGACACTATCACAAAGACACTATCACACAATGATGTCATGTCTCCACTATCACACAATGATGTCACACTATCACACAATGATGTCACACTATCACACAATGATGTCACACTATCACACAATGATGTCACACTATCACACAATGATGTCACCACTATCACACAATGATGTCTCCACTATCACACAATGATGTCTCCACTATCACACAATGACGCCATGTCTCCACTATCACACAATGACGCCATGTCTCCACTATCACACAATGACGCCATGTCTCCACTATCACACAATGACGCCATGTCTCCACTATCACACAATGACGCCATGTCTCCACTATCACACAATGACGTCATGTCTCCACTATCACACAATGACGTCATGTCTCCACTATCACACAATGATGTCACACTATCACACAATGACGTCATGTCTCCACTATCACACAATGATGACACTATCACAAAGACACTATCACACAATGATGATATGTCTCCACTATCACACAATGATGTCATGTCTCCACTATCACACAATGATGTCATGTCTCCACTATCACACAATGATGTCATGTCTCCACTATCACACAATGATGTCATGTCTCCACTATCACACAATGATGTCATGTCTCCACTATGACACAATGATGTCACACTATGACACAATGATGTCACACTATGACACAATGATGTCACACTATGACACAATGATGTCACACTATCACACAATGATGTCTCCACTATCACACAATGATGTCTCCACTATCACACAATGATGTCTCCACTATCACACAATGATGTCTCCACTATCACACAATGATGTCTCCACTATCACACAATGATGTCTCCACTATCACACAATGATGTCTCCACTATCACACAATGATGTCTCCACTATCACACAATGACGCCATGTCTCCACTATCACGCCATGTCTCCACTATCACACAATGATGTCACACTATCACACAATGATGTCTCCACTATCACACAATGATGTCTCCACTATCACACAATGATGTCTCCACTATCACACAATGATGTCATGTCTCCACTATCACACAATGATGTCACACTATCACACAATGATGTCTCCACTATCACACAATGATGTCTCCACTATCACACAATGATGTCTCCACTATCACACAATGATGTCTCCACTATCACACAATGATGTCTCCACTATCACACAATGATGTCTCCACTATCACACAATGATGTCATGTCTCCACTATCACACAATGATGTCACACTATCACACAATGATGTCATGTCTCCACTATCACACAATGACGTCACGTCTCCACTATCACACAATGATGTCACACAATCACGTCATGGCTCCACTATCACACAACAATGTCACACAATGACGTAATTTCTCCACTATCACACAATGATGTCACACAATGACATCATGTCTCCACTATCACATCTCAAGGATATGGGAATTCTAAGCAAATCCAATGAGTCACGTGGTATCACTGAGAAGCAGCTCTCACCAACTTGTCCGAGGCCCCTGTATACCAAGTGGAGCCCAACCAAGTTCATCAGGTGATGACTATTGGTGGAGTTCCCCTTTAAGAGGGTTCCCCAGGAGGAGGGGGATTCCCTGGAATTTCTGCGGGGTTTCTCCCGGTTTCGGGGGGGGTGTGTCCCCGTAGAGAAGCCTCTTACCTCTGTTTCTCCACGCTGGGGCCCGCGGTGCCCTGGAAGTGACCCAGGGAGGAGGGCACGGGACGGACCGCTGAGACCGGGGTACAGAAGCCGATCTTCCCCTCCGGCAGAGGAGTGTCCCGAGAGAGAACAATTCGGGGGCCGTTAGTGGGTAGGAGCCGTGGGGATGGGGTGAGCGGTGTCTGTGATGCCGAGGGCGGCTCCAGAACTTCCCGGGACGGGTCATGCTCACAGCTCGGCAGCGGAGGGGGACACAAGGGACGGCCGTCCAGGGAGATGTTATTGAGGAAGAAGAGGGCGGCCTGTCGGCGTCGGGAGTCGCTTCCCCGCTTCCTTCTCTGTGATACGTGGCCATGGGGTAACTCTACGGAGCGGCCTCCGGGGCCTGTTACACCGGGAGAGCCGCAGGTCGCCGCGGCCATTCTCTAAATGAGGCCCCGGACCGGGGAACGGCCAGTCTGCCGCCGTCCCGCCCACCCTCATACGCTATTGGCTGGTGCCAGGGTAACAACAAAAGACTCGTTTACTGATTGGAACGGCAGCCTGTCAATCATTTTCGTGTAGAAATAGGCGGGGAGGTCACATGTCACTTGAGGACAAACGTCTATGTGATGTCGTCAGTGCTCCAGCCTTATTAGTATTCTAATTTATTCAATGAATGGGCGGGGCCAGCACAGGAAGATCCGCCTAGTATTAGAGTGGGCTATTCGTAAGGGACAGCTTCTGCTTGATAAAAGTGGGGACATCACCATAGCGACAAGTCACAACAATGCAATTCGAAAAAGAAACCAATAATCGAATATATTGCTATAAGCATCAGAGCTACATCACACACTAAATCTACTTTACGTTCATGGAGTTCCCTTTTAATTTTTGCGATTTTTTTTCCCCCCTCTGTGACTCTATTTTTCCATCCACAGACCCATATGAGGGATTGTTTTTTGCATGACCAATTGTACTTTGTAATGACACATTCTATTTTACTATAAAATGTACAGCAAAACCCCCAAAAATATTTTTAGTGGGGAAACTGAAAAGAAAAACGCAATTTTACGACTTTTGAGGGAGGGGGAGTTCATTTTTCTGCAGTGCAATTAATGATAAGAATGATAGTACAATTTAAATGATCCCCAACTTATATAGTTTTTCTATTATTGTACCACTTAGAAAACTTTTTTTTTTTTATAGTGTGATAGCCTGGGGGAGTAGGGTATAGGGGGCGTAGCTGTGCGGTGACTAAAGGGTGCTTGTTAACCCTTGCTGTTCGTGACCCCAGGGTGTGGGCTCCTCAGTAATGCTTATCCTACTGCCACCCTTCCCAAGAGTGATAGGGAGGTAGATAATAATGAAATGTCCACAACCGGAAAGTTTTCTGAAACAGTTGTAACTTTTACTGAAGATTTTATGCAAGTTTCATAACCGAAACGGTTGCTATACATGCAAGCTTTCTTTGCAGATTGACAAAGGTTGGGACTTTAGCAATTTATATTCTTTAGTATAATATGCGCTGTTCCACTGGATTTAGGGGATTTAGTTGTCAGTAGTAGTCACGCTAGCTTTAGCGGGGGTAGTTTAGAACTCACGGTTTAGTTTAGGCTGAGGCCGGTAGGTTTTCAGGCCTAGCTTGTCTTTGCAAGTTGCGCAGATCCGTCCTGTTAGTCTGGCATCCACGAAAGCAGCAACTCAAGAGAGCGATAATTGGCTACAGCTCCCTTATATGGGCAGGGGCTGGACTAGTGCTAATTGGTCCAATACTTCTGTCAATCACCATTACAAAGGATTATGGGCAACATGTGACCCAAGGACCTCCAAAGGTCCTCCAACATACCATAGAGGATATTAACATGGTCACATGACTGAAGGTCCTGCGATGCTTAACAAGGTAAGTACTATACATTATATTAACCTCTTAAGGACCCAGCCATTTTACACCTTAGGACCCGGCCATTTTTTGCACATCTGACCACTGTCACTTTAAACATTAATAACTCTGGAATGCTTTTAGTTATCATTCTGATTCCGAGATTGTTTTTTCCTGACATATTCTACTTTAACATAGTGGTAAACATTTTGGGTAACTTGCATCCTTTCTTGGTGAAAACTCCAAAATTTGATGAAAAATTTGAAAATTTTGCATTTTTCTAACTTTGAAGCTCTCTGCTTGTAAGGAAAATGAATATTCCAAAAAAAAAAAAAATTTTTAATCACATATACAATATGTCTACTTTATGTTTGCATCATAAAATTTACAAGTTTTTACTTTTGGAAGACACCAGAGGGCTTCAAAGTTCAGCAGCAATTTTCCACAAAATTTTCAAACTCACTATTTTTCAGGGACCAGTTCAGGTTTAAAGTGGATTTGAAGGGTCTTCATATTAGAAATACCCCACAAATGACCCAATTATAAAACCTGCACCCCCCAAAGTATTCAAAATGACATTCAGTCAGCGTTTTAACCCTTTAGGTGTTTCACAGGAATAGCAGCAAAGTGAAGGAGAAAATTCACAATCTTCATTTTCTACACTCGCATGTTCTTGTAGACCCAATTTTTGAATTTTTACAAGGGGTAAAAGGAGAAAATGTATACTTATATTTGTAGCCCAATTTCTCTCGAGTAAGCACATACCTCATATGTCTATGTAAATTGTTCGGCGGGCGCAGTAGAGGGCTCAGAAGCGAAGGAGTGACAAGGGGATTTTGGAGAGTACGTTTTTCTGAAATGGTTTTTGGGGGGCATGTTGCATTTAGGAAGCCCCTATGGTGCCAGAACAGCAAGGAACGTAGGAACGTAACAAGGAATTAAGTGAGCCTTAATACCCCACAGGGGTTTCCCGACTTTTGCATATGTAAAAAAAAATATATTTTTCACTAAAATGTGCTTCCCCCCAAATGTCACATTTTTGCAAGGGTTAATAACAGAAAATACCCCCAAAATTTGTAACCCCATCTCTTCTGAGTATGGAGGTGCCCCATAAGTTGACCTGAATTGCACTACGGGCGAACTACAATGCTCAGAAGAGAAGGAGTCATATTTGGCTTTTTGAGAGCAAATTTAGCTCGGGGGGCATGTCGCATTTAAATGCCATACCATTTTAGAAACTAGACCCCTTGAGGAACGTAACAAGGAATAAAGTGAGCCTAAATACCCCACAGGGGTTTCACGACTTTTGCATATGTAAAAAAATTACAATTTTTTCACTAAAATGTGTGTTTCCCCCCAAATTTCACATTTTTGAAAGGTTTAATAGCAGAAAAGACCCCCCAAAATTTGAGACCCCATGGAAGTACCCCATAAGTGGACCTGAAGTGTACTGCAGGGGCACTACAATGCTCAGAAGAGAAGGAGTCACATTTGCAAACTTTGCTGAAATGGGGGGGGGGGGGGGGGCGACATGTCGCATTTAGGAAGCCCCTATGGTGCCAGGACAGCAAAAAAAAAAAAAAAACACATTCCATACCATTTTGGAAACTAGACCCCTTGAGGAACGTAACAAGGGGTAAAGTAAGCCTTAATACCCCACAGGGGTTTCACGACTTTTGCATATGTAAAAAAAAATGTATTTTTTTCACTAAAATGTGAGTTTTCCCCAAAATTTTACATTTTTACAAGGGTTAATAGCAGAAAAGACCCCCCCACAATTTGTAAATACATTTCTTTGGAGTAAGGACATACCTTATTTTTTGATGATAATGGCTCGGCGGATGCACAGCAGGTCTTGCTGGAGTGGGCCTTGAGCTTCATATGGAGCCAGGATGTGGGACCCCCCCTCAAGGAGCGTTAATGGGGGAGCACTGAGCCCTAAAATAGGGGAACACTATAGGGGACAACTGGGGTATACAGGTGGGGTACAGAGGCCCGTATTATGGGGTACAGTGGGCCAGAAAATTATAATAAAAAAGGATATATTCCCAGAATGATGACCCAGAGCATAGCCAAAACTAAAAAATATGCCCACCCCAAACCCTATGCTCTGAATCATCATTCTGGGAATGTGATGTGTGTGGCCGTCCTTAACCTGTTGCCTCAAATGTGCACCCGCTCAGGTGGAGAGAGAGCGCTGCGCATTTGAGGCAACATAAAAAAGTCCCCGATGATAGTGACTCAGTAACCTATGACCCATTTTTTTTAAAAAAAACACCCCCAGAGGTCTTGTCAGGTTTTTTTTTTTTTTTTTAGGTTTTTGGGGCAATTTAGAGATTTATGGGGTTAAAAATTTGGAATGTACTCTGAACTTGGTACATTGGTCAAATTATGGAAAATTAACATAAAAAGGGAAAATTTAGGGCTCCATGGAAGTGTGATACTCCCTGAAGCAGCCTATGCAGAGGCCCGGATTATCTGGGCAAGTGTCACATTGATATGTGGTGTCCTTCCGAATCCCACTCCTGAAACACACTCTGCATTTTTTTTGGGTTCGTCCCTTATTTCCAATGGGGGGGATCACACCTGGAAAGTGTTGGCCTGGGAGGATCCTGGCGCCTATAACTCCAGACCCTTGGGAAGTCCGGCCTGATCTTTCCCAGTCAGCAAAGATCAGGAACCTTAGGACTTCTTCTTGGTACTGGAGGAATGTCCCTGTGTTGCCAGCATACTGGGATAGTACAAAAGCGTTGTACATGGCAACCTGTACCATGTAGACCGCAACTTTTTTGTACCATGCCCGTGTTTTCCGCATGGCGTTATATGGCTTGAGGACTTGATCTGAGAGATCAACTCCCCCCATATACCGATTGTAGTCCAGAGTACAATCGGGTTTGAGGACCGGTCCCACGGTACCTCGCACAGGGACAGGGGTGCTGCCGTTCCCATGAATAGTGGTGAGTATAAGGACATCCCTCTTATCCTTATACTTCATCAACAACAGGTTATCATGGGTGAGGGCACGGGACTCACCCTTGGGGATAGGCGTCTGGACCAAATTTAGAGGGAGGCCTCTCTGGTTCCTCCGCACGGTCCCACAAGCGGACATGGATCTGGCGGAAAGGGATTTGAACAGAGGCATGCTGGTATAAAAGTTGTCCCAAACGATTTTCCCGCTAACAATCTGGGGGTTAAATACGGGAATCTCGTTCCTCATACACTCTAAACTTGAGAGTGTACCCGGAGGTACTCTCACAAAGTTTATAGAGCTTCACTCCATACTGTGCCCGCTTCGAGGGAATATACTGGCGGAAGATGACTCTCCCCTTAAAACTGATGAGAGACTCATCTACAGAGAGGTCCCTGAGCTGTACGTAGGCCTCCAAAAATTTGGCCCCAAAGTGATCGATGACCAGCCTCACTTTGTAAAGCCGGTCATGGGCGGGATCACATCGGGGTGGACATGCCGCATTATCTGCATAATGCAGACATTTCCGAATCGCCTTGAACCGCTTCCGTGTCATCGCCATACTGTAAAGCGGGGTCTGATGGACGTCCCCGCTCCAGTACTGACGAGCACTTGGTTTTTTGACCAGGCCCATATGCAGCGTGATGCCCCAAAATGTCCTCATTTCCGCTTCATCAATGGCGTACCATTCATTGGACCTGGCCAAAAACGAATCTGGGTGGTGGGCAATGAACTGCTGGGCATACAGGTTTGTTTGCTCCACCATGTGATTGACCAGGCTGTCACTGAAAAAAAACTTTAAAAAGTCCAGATCAGTGAATCCAGCATGGCCAATCCGGATTCCTGTGTCGCCAACAAACTCAGGAATCCGTGGCTGATAACCCTCTAGGGCGCTCCAGACAGGGTCATCGGAAGGGGGCTCCGGTGCACTTGTCTGGGGGGCCGGACTCCTATTACGAGCGGCATTGCCACTCGTACTAGTGTCGGCCACTGGGTCACTCTCATGGGGGGTGCGTGGCCTCGGCTGGCGGCGTCTCCGACGCCGTACAGGGGGCTCATCATCACTGCTAGATGATGAGGAGGGCGATGAAGAACACAAAAATGTAGGATCTTCCTCGTCTTCACTGGCAGATTCGGAGTCTGAGGCTAAAAAAGCGTAAGCCTCCGCTGCCGAAAATGCCCGGCGGGCCAACGCCTTTTTTCTACGGTGGCGGGGGTGGGGCGGTGGAGAGGGTGTGTGGGGGGGGGGGGGGGCAGGGAAGTGTGTAGTGTGTGGTGCTTGGTGTAAACTTACAGGGAAAAAAAAAACTGCGGGCAAAAAAAAAAAATGGGTGGCACTCGCAGCACCCTGAACCCCTAATAGGGCCCGGGGTCACACGGATCAGGTGACAGAGGACCCTTGGGGACCTATTAGGGGGTCAGGGGGGGGGTTACTTTTTTTTTCCTGTTTTTTCACTTTTACTGTTTTTTCTACTTTTACTTTCTTTTGATTCCATACCTGTCCCTGGAAAAAGCTCACCCTGATCTAATGGGGTCCTCTTCTTCCTAAGGGTCTCCGATGCTCCGAGGGGGGATCCCGGTCCTTATCTTCCCGCACTGCCCGCTGACTGAACTCAGTAAGCGCGCAGAGCGGGGAAAAGGAGCCGTTAACCCCTCCTCTGCCGCACTGCTATTGGCTGGACGATCGCCAGCCAATAGCAGCGTTGCTGGGGAGGTGACAGTATTGTCACCTCTCCCCAGCAACGGCAGTTGATTGGCGCTGTATCGGACACCGCCGATCACCATTTATTACCCGGTCATCGGGTCACAATTGACCTGAATGACCGGAATCGGCGCAGATCGCTGGCGTGAATTCGCTTGCGATCTGCGCCGATCGCCGACATGTGGGGGTCCCGGGACACCCCTCGGCATTTGCACGGCATGCCTGCTGAACGATTTCAGCAGGCATGCAGTTCCGATCTCCGCCCGGCGAGCGGCGGAGACCGGAATGACTCAGGACGTATGCATACGTCCTGGGTCCTTAAGTACCATGGTCCCAAGACGTATTTTATTTTTCTGTATACAGAGATATTTTTTTGCGCCCTGATCTGTAGTTTTTATTAGTACCATTTTTGTTCAAGTGAAACTTTTCAATCACTTGTTATTATTTTTTTTTTTCCGATATAGGATGTGACAAAAAATTAGCTTTTTTGGCATTTGGTAATTTTTTTTTACTGTTTACACTGTGCACCATGTGGGGTCATAAAAATTATATTTTAGTAGTTCGGACAATTCTAAACGTGGCGATACCATTTTTTTTTTTGTTTGTTTGTTTGCTTTTTTGTTCTCTTTTGTAAAGTGCGAAAAGAATGGTGATTTTAATTTTATTTAGGGGAGGGGCTTTTATATAATTTAAACTTTGTTTTTTACTTTACATTTTTTTATGTCCCCATGGAGACTATTATAGGCAATCATTAGATTGCATTCACTATACATTGCTATGCACAGTGAATAGATCAGCGCTCCACTGATACAGCATTATTGGAGCCACGATCCAGCAGCAGGAGGCTGCCATTACAACTGATTGGACCCCCCAAAAATTGCGCAGTTGGGTCTAATGAGAACCACAAACATACATGTCTTTACTTATTTTAGATGCTGGGATCGGCTTTGATCACAGCCTCTAAAGGGGTTATGACATCATTAGTGGTGAGTGTTCGGCTACTGCCATATGCATGCAGGCGCTCACTTTATAAACACTTAATGGTCTATTCGAGTGGTCTCTAACCTGCGGACCTCCAGATGTTGCAAAACTACAACTCCCAGTATGCCCGGACAGCCGTTGGCTGTCCAGGCATGCTGGGAATTGTATTTTGCAACATCTGAAGGTCTGCAGGTTGGAGACCACTGGCCTAGATCAGTGGTCTTCAAACTGTGGTCCTCCAGATGTTGCAAAACTACAACTCCCAGCGTGCCCGGCATGGTGGGAATTGTAGTTTTGCAACATCTGGAGGTCTGCAGGTTGGAGACCACTGGTCTATTCACACATACAGTGTTCTGTGCACATTTGATGTGCAGGACTTGAAGCTGCCAACGGTTGTCTGGGCATGCTGGGAATTGTAGTTTTGCAACATCTGGAGGTCCGCAGGTTGGAGACCACTGGCCTAGATCAGCGGTCTTCAAACTTTGGTCCTCCAGATGTTGCAAAACTACAACTCCGGGCATGCTGGGGATTGTAGTTTTGCAACATCTGGAGGTCCGCAGGTTGGAGACCACTGGTCTATTCACACATAAAGTGTTCTGCACACATTTGATGTGCAGGACTTGAAGCTGCAGATTTTATGCTGCAGATTTCCATATAAACTAAAAGACTGAACACAGCATCAAATCTGCAGCTTTAAATCTTGTGCATCAAATATGCGTAGGATACTGTACGTGTGAATAGACCCTTAATCACCAGATTTTACCATATATAACCATGCCACGCGTTATTTATGGTAAAATCTCATGACGGCTTCCCCTTAACACAGCAGGGTGTATATATACACGCCCCGGTGCGATACGGCAAGGGCTGTCACCTGGCAGGTATTTTACCGATAGTGATGAGCGGCATTGGTCATATTCGAATTCGTGATATTTCGTGAATATATAGACGAACATGGGTCCTATATTCGCGAATTTTGCATATTCGTTATATTCGCATATTCGAGGAAGAAAACAGTGAGGGGGTGGGCAGCTTTACTATTGGTTGCTGAGATGTTGTTGATAACCTCTGACAAGTGTATTTGCATCATTCTAATTGGCTCACAAGTGAAAAGAAGGAATATGCCAATATTCACATATGCGAATAAGCGCATATGCGGAAAAAAAAGTGAATATTCGTAATTTTAAATATTTAGTGAATATATTCGCAATCGGAAATTCAAAATGCGAATATTCGCGCCCAACACTATTTACCGACACAGCCAGTATTTTTTTTTACCAGTGTCCTGGTATCTTTACACTATCTTTACCAGGGCTATTCAGCAGCTGGTCACTGTTCTAAAGAGGTACCAGCCCAGGCTGCTGAACAGGCACTGCAGCCACCTTAAAGGGGTAGGGGATAAGATGCCTGATCGCGGGGGTCCCACCACTGGGGACCCCCGTGATCTTGCATGCAGCACCCCAGTTAAAATCAGTCCCCGGAGCATGTTCGCTCTGGGTCTGATTACCAGCGACCACGGGGCCAGCGGCGTGTGACGTCACGCCTCCGCCCCCGTGTGACATCACGCTCCGCCCCTCAATGCAAGCCTATGGGAGGGGGCGTGACAGCCGTCACGCCCCCTCCCATAGGCTTGCATTGAGGGGCAGAGCGTGCCGACAAACGGGGGCGGAGGCGTGACGTCACACGCCGCTGGCCCTGTGGTCGCTGGTAATCAGACCCGGAGCTAACATGCTCCTTTGGATAGGGGATAAGATGTCTAAGCGCCGGAGTACCCCTTTAAGTCTGTAACCAGTAGAGTTTCTTAGTGCCAGAAGGACTACATTGCATACTGCAGTGTGACTGTGAAACACATGACAGATGAGTTAGAGAGAAAGGTGGGCAAGCTATCAGGAATGTGTCAGGAACTGAATGCCAAAGTGAGAGATCTAGAGGACAGAGGACGGCGATCAAATGTAAGAATAGTGGGGATCCCAGAAAAATTAGAAGGAGTAGACTATCGAGGGTTTGTTAAAAACTGGATACTGAAAAATTTTGATGGACAAGGTCTATCCGATTTGTTTGAAGTAGAGAGGGCGCATAGGGTTCCATCAAAACATCCCTTACCAGGAGCCCATCGGAGAACAATTCTTGTTAGGTTACTATCGGCGATAGACAGAGACGTAATTTTGAGGGCAGCTAGAGGGGTAGATAGAGAAATTGATGGTAACAAAATAATGTTGAATGCAGACTATTTGAGCGCAACACAGCAGGAGAGGTTAACTTTTATACATGCTAAAAAGAGGCTAAGAGAAGCAAATATCAGGTGCTCATTATTATTTCTGGCCAAACTCAGGGTGATATATAAAGATAGGTCATGGTTTTTTGCCTCAGTGGAGGAAGTACATGAGTGGCTGGAAAAGGAAGGGATCAGGTAAACTATAATAAATTAAATTCCCCTCCATATAAAGAAATTAAATATATTGCTATATTGTAAGGGGGGAAATGGATAAGCTGGCTGGCCTGGTGGGGGGCTTGAGATAGAGGAATTGTCGGAAAATGTTTTGGAATTGTGAAGGGGGGGGGGGGGGATGGCAGAAGGGGGGCAGGTTTTTTTTCTTTCTCACTCTCTCTCCTAACACGTGAATGAGGGTATTGGTTTGGAATGTGAGGGGGCTGGCGGATAGGGCAAGACGGACGGCGGTCTATAAAGTAATTGATAAACATCTACCAGGTATTATTTGCCGATTAGAGACACACTTGACAAAATATAAAAT
This sequence comes from Hyla sarda, assembly GCF_029499605.1. Taxonomy (NCBI): domain Eukaryota; kingdom Metazoa; phylum Chordata; class Amphibia; order Anura; family Hylidae; genus Hyla; species Hyla sarda. The sequence goes on from NC_079200.1 coordinate 61,168,350, forward strand.
ACACATTTTGAAGAGGAAGTGGATCGCAAAGCAATTTCACTCAACACATACTTGTTATTCTAGAGGGGTGTGTTAATACACAAAGGGATAAAGGTAGAAGTGTTAAATTCAAAAATAGATAAAGAAGGTAGATACGTATTTTTGGTATTAAATTGGGAGGGAAGAAGACTGCTGTTCGCATTTGTCTATGTGCCACCCCCTTTTCATCAGGAATATTTAAGGAATTGTGCCAGTTTGCTAATGATAAAGGAGGTATCCCAATTATGATGATGGGTGATATTAATGCAGTAATGGATGAAGGGAAAGATAGATTAAGGATAGGGAGACAAAATCTGAGTGGTGGAATAACAGGATTAAAAAGAATGGGGGAGGAACTAGGATGGGTGGATTACTGGAGAGAGAGAGAAACCCAGAATCGAGAGTATATTCATGTTATAATAAATCTAAGAAAACATTATCCAGCATAGATATGATAATTTGCGACAAGGAAATCATCCCATGGATAGAGGGTATAAAATATGAACCTCAGAGTATATCCGATCATACACCGTTAATGCTCCAAATGGTAAACAGAAGAATACGCCAGACAAACACGAGAATACTTCTGGATAGAAGTATGGGGAGAGGATAGTGAGGTAGGGGATAAAATAAAAGCATACTTTGAGATTAATGATGGAACGGCTTCAGAGGGGATGGTTTTGGATGTTTTTAAGGCGGTATTGCGAGGTATCTGTAAGCAGAAAATCATAAGGATGAATAAAAAAATCAAAGATAGAGGAAGAAGAGAATAGAAGGGAAGTAGAGGAGACAGAACAGCACTTTGTAGTAACAGGCTGGAAAAAGATAGAAGAGAATGGGAAGAGGCAATAGGGAGGCATAAAGAACTATTAACAGCAAGAGAAGAGAAAACATTGTTCCAGTCAGAACAGAAGAGATATCTAGAAGGAGGGAAGCCAGAAGGTGGTTGGCTAAATTTATAGAAGAAGGAAAAGGAAAAACATCAATAGCAGCCATCAAAGATAAAGGGGGACGGATTGTAAGAGAACAGGAAGAAATCCTAAAAGTCTTTCTAGATTTCTATAAAGATCTGTATACCTTACAAATAAAAATAGAACAAGAAGACATGCAAAAATATGTGGATGTGAACAACCAAAATTAACAAAGGAAGCTGTTGAGATGTTGGAAGGTGAGATCAGAGAAAGTGAAGTGTGGTGGTAAAAGAAGCACCCAGATCAAAAGCCCCAGGACCGGATGGGATACCTGTATAAAAAGTATGCAAGTGTTTTAGTTCCCAGATTAGTGAAGTTATTAAGAGATATCTTAAAGAGAGGAATACTACCCTCCTCGATGAAGGAGGCAGAAATAACGCTGATTCTTAAGCCTGGGAAAAATGAATGCGTATAGTCCAATTTCGCTGCTAAATACCGATATGAAGATAATGGCAAAGAATTTAGCAGTGAGACTGGCGAAGGTAATGCCTTTATTAATATCGAAAGATCAGTGGGGATTTATGAGCGAAAGAACCATGGCAGATAATGTGAGAAGACTGTTTGGAAATCTGCAAATGGAAGGGGAGGGGGGGGGGGACCCGCTTCATCCAGGCTGTTAAGGCCTTCGACAGGGTGGAGTGGTCCTACCTCTGGACTGTAATGAGGGGATATGGGTTTGGTGAAGAATTTATGAAATGGATGGGAATTCTGTATGACTCTCCCAGGGCAGCGGTTTTGGTGAATGGTGTTCAGTCGGAAGGATTTCAGCTGACTAGAGGAGCCAGACAAGGTTGTCCTCTGTCCCCCCATGTCTTCGCCCTATATATTGAGCCGTTGGCAATAAGAATTAGAAATATGAAGGTGGTGTAGGGGTTTGGATGTTGGGGGACAGAGGACAGAATATCACTCTTTGCAGGTGATATTTTGTTGTATATTCAGAATACGCAACAGGCATTAGAGGTAGTTATAGAGGAAATAAAGGAATTTGGGAAGAAATCGGGATTGAGTATAAACTGGAATAAAACTGTATTGATGCCACTAGATGAACAAATATCCCATGGGAGACTCTAGATAGTAGGAGAAGGAGAAACGTTTAAATATTTGGATATAAATGTTGGAAGGCAAGTTTCAAAATATCCGGAATTAAATGTGTGACCCATTTTAAGAAAGATAAATGCAAAAATAAAAATCTAGATAGGTCTACCACTTAGCATGGCATGGCAGATAGGATTTGCCTACTAAAGATGATAATCCTGCCCCAGATCTTGTTTGTGTTGACCAATAGTCCAGTATGGTTAGGAGAACGAATATTTAAGGAAATTGAAGCTATGGAAAGGGAATTGGTTTGGAAAGGGAAAAAACCCCGAATGAAATTAGGTCACTTATGTAGGGAAATGAAGAACAGAGGACTAGCGGTTCCAGACTTCAGATTATATTACATAGCGGCACAGTTGAGGTATTTAAAGAACTGGAAAGAAATAGATTCCTTTGCCAATATGGTAAAGGGAGAAAAGGAGGAGTATGAGGAAATGGGAGAATTCTTAGAATCCAAGTTGGGTGGGAGGGAGCCAATAGTGGAATGGTGGATAAGGTATGGGCACAAATGAAAAAAGTAATGAAGGTGGAAGGTTCCTTAGATTGCACAAGACTATTAAATAACACGGTTCCCTCCCGCACAGGAGTGGAGATTTTGGGATAGATATAACTTAAAGGGGTATTCCAGGCAAAAACTTTTTTTTTTATATATCAACTGGCTCCGGAAAGTTAAACAGATTTGTAAATTACTTTATTAAAAAATCTTAATCCTTCCAATAGTTATTAGCTTCTGAAGTTTTCTGTCTAACTGCTCAATGATGATGTCACGTCCCGGGTGCTGTGTATGATGGGAAAATATCCCCATAGGAGCTGCACAGCTCCTGGGACGTGAGTCATCAGAAAGCAGTTAGACAGAAAACAGCAACTCATCTTCAGAAGCTAATAACTATTGTAAGGATTAAGATTTTTTAATAGAAGTAATTTACAAATCTGTTTAACTTTCCGGAGCCAGTTGATATATATATATATATAAAAAGTTTTGGCCTGGAATACCCCTTTAAAATATGTTGCACAATTTTTTGAAGGGGAGAAACTCAGATCATTTGAGGAGCTGAGTGCAAAATATAAAATTCCTAATAATATGATGTCGTTATTTAGATATGCACAGTTAAGGGAGGCAGTGAAGAAAATAGATAAGAAAGAGAAGTTAAGAATTCATGAGTGTTTGATAATGAAGGTTTTAAGGGGAGACACGAATAAAAAAATAATTTCTAAGATATATAAAATAATGGATGTAAAAAATCAGGGAGTGAGGCACTTTAGTATAAAGGAGTGGGAAAGAGATATAGGACAAGTAACAGAGAGGGAATGGAGGGTGATTTGGGAAGAGAATTTGAATATTATTAAAAATTATTCACATAGGATAACACAATTTTTTATAACACACAGGTTATATTATACGCCACAGCTTTTGGGAAAAATAGATACATCAAAAAAATATAAGTGCCCAAGATGTGAGAGGGATGGAACAGAGTTTTTCCATATGTATTATGAGTGTCCTGTGCTCCCGTGGAAAACTCTTTTTTTTTATTTTTTATTGCCAGAAATCTAAACAGATTTGTAAATTACTTCTATAAAAAAAACTTAATCCTTCCAGTACTTTTTAGGGGCTGTATACTACAGAGGAAATGTTTTTCTTTTTGGATTTCTGTTATGTCACGACCACAGTGCTCTCTGCTGACCTCTGCTGTCCATTTTAGGAACTGTCCAGAGCAGGAGAAAATCCCCATAGCAAACATATGCTGCTCTGGACAGTTCCTAAAATGGACAGCAGAGGTCAGCAGAGAACACTGTAGTCGTGACATAAGAGAAATTCAAAAAGAAAAACATTTCCTCTGTAGTATACAGCCCCTAAAAAGTACTGGAAGGATTAAGATTTTTTAATAGTAGAAATTTACAAATCTGTTTAACTTTCTGGCACCAGTTGATTAAAAATAAAAAGTTTTCCACGGGAGTACCCCTTTAAGGAATTCTGGTGGAAAGTGATAAGTATGACGGAGGGAAGATTAGATAGCTTGATTATTAGGGGGAGGAAGAACAGAAGGAAGAAGGATGGATAAGATTCTAAGAGGAAAAGTGCAATTCGTAACCAGACTATTGGTGGCAAGAAACTGGATGTCTAAAGAAGTGCCAAACATTGATGAATTTAATGCCACAGTAGGCAAGATGATAAATTTCGAGTTTCATTGGGCAGTTAAGGTTGGATGTCTGTCAAAGTTCCATGCAATTTGGGATAAATGGATTAAAGGTATGACGGAGAGAGAGAGATTGAGTTCGGTGGAGAGTCTTAGATAAAAGGATTTTTTTTTCTCCTTTCTGCCATGGGGTGGGATGGGGGGGGGGTCTATGATTGTATATCTGTAAGGGGAGGTGCTCTGTCCGACCAAAATCAGAAGCAATTATAAGATGAGAAGTGGTTATTATTAAAATTTTCTCTTGTGAATTTTTTTCTTCTTTGTGGTTTGTTTTCCTTCATTTTTTCCTTTTGGCTCCTCTTTCTGGTTGCCTCTCCACTTCCCTCTCACCCTCGGCTCCCCTCTCCCCCATGATGGAATGGAAGTTGCGTGATTGAGGGCCCTACCACTGGAGTAAGTGAATGAACAAGAGAACGAGTAACCTCCTTATTATAAAAAAAAAAAAAAAAAGGGAAAAAAGGAAAAGGAAAGAAACAAAAAATAAAGAAAAAAATAAAAGATAGTTGTTAAAAATACTCCCCGAAATTGGTGATCCTTGAGGGTGTGTAATAAACGCATCAGCAGTGGAGCATAGATAATCATGGAGGAGTGGGGTGCGAAGGTGCAGCACTCCCCACTGGCAAGGGGAGAAGGTTAATAAGCAAGACGATAATTAACAAGGAGAGAGAGAAAGGAGAGAGGGAAGGAAAAGGGAAAAGGAAAGAAGAAAAGAAGGGGAAAAATAAATGGAAAAGAAAGAAGATGTAAAGATGAAGGATAAATGGTAGAGAGAGAGAGAGTGAATAAATAAAGTGTGGGGCCCAGATTGTAAGTTTGAGTTGGGAGGTGGGGATAACATTATTGTTTTATTCTGTTTTTGTTTGTTTTTGTATAATTATATGGTGGCTTAGTTAGGAGGTGATATGGGAGGGGGAGGAGAGGAGAGGTATTATTCAAATTAGTCTATTTGGCAATAAGAGTATGTTAATGGTACTGGTCGGATAGGGCACTGGAACCGGATCTGAGAAATGTATAAGGGAGGGAGGGGGGTTAGGGGAAAAAACTTTTGGTAATGTTGATGGTATTTAAAGAAAAGTGAAAAGTAATTTTATAAAAAGAATGTAAAATTTTTGCCATTGTAAATTAAAAATAATAATAATAAAAAGGTAATAATAGTAGCTCCCTTTAGGTCATAATAGGAGCCCCTTTAGCTAGTAATAGTTGCTCCATTTAGGTAATAATAGTAGCCTACTTTAGATATTCCTAGTGTCCCCCCTTTAGGTCATAATAGTAGCCCCCTTAGATAGTAATAGTAGCCCCCTTCGGGTAGTAAAAGTAGCCCTTTAGGTAGCCAAGATGCTCACCTGGCTCCTGTGTAGTGGGGCCTCTCTTCTCATCTTCTCCTCCAGTATGTGCTCTGGCGCATGACGATAATTATTAATTGTAGCCCCCTTTAGGTAGTAATAGTCACCCCTTTAAGATAACAATATTATCCCCCTTTAGGTATTAAATAGTAGCTCCCTTTAGGTAGTAATAGAGCCCCTTTAGATATACATAGTAGCCCTCTTTAGGTAGTAATAGTAGCCCCCTTAAGGTAGTAAAAGTAGCCCCCTTCAAGTATTAATGTTAGCCCCCCTTAAGGTAGCCAAGATTTATAGGAAAAAAAAAAAAAAAAAAACATGCTCACCTGGCTCCGCATAGTGTGGCCTCTATTCTCGTCTACTCCTCCTGTATGTGCTTCAGTGCATGATGATGATGTCACTCATGTGCCAGAGCGCAGAAGAAGAATGTTTGGCCTATTGGGGCTGCCTGCATATTGTGGGCAGCCACAAGAGTGATTGACAGGGCAAGGAGTATGTCAATCAACCGAGCACTGCAACTATCGATTGGCGCTTCTGTGAATGGCCCCGCCCACCGGGCAGATGCCGGTGTGCCTGATGGCCAGTCCAGCCCTGACTCTGTGTATTATCCCTTTACTGTGACATCACTGTGTTTATTATCCCTGTACTGTGACATTATAATGTGTATTATCCATAACTGTGACATCACTGTGTATTATCCATAACTGGGACATTATAGTGTGTATTATCCCTGTACTGTGAAATCAATGTTTGTACTATCCAAGTACTGTGACATCATTGTGCATATTAACCCTTTACAGTGACATCACTGTGTGTAGTATCCCTGTACTCAGGGTCGGTGTAAGGGCATGGCAAACTGGGAAATTGCCCAGGGCCCCCGTCCTCCAGAGGGCCCCCTGTGGCTGCTATAGTGTTTGTAGCTGGGGGAAGCAGTGTAGTCCTGCAGCCAGCAGCATTCAGGATTGAGCCTCGCTGCAGAGTTCAATCACATAGTGCTGGCAGTGAGAGGCTCCTTTAACTACCCCCTTCCCCCATCTCCTCCTCCTCCTGCTGTTGCTGTCGCACAGTTTAGCTGCCTGTTGGCTGATTATGTGAAAGTTGGTCTGTAGGCACCAGGAGGCATGAATATCTAGCAGCTCCTAAAGTATTTAATGCACCCAGCCAGCCTTCAATAAAAGTAAGTATATGTAATGTGTAGATGTACATGTGTGATGTAAACAGTTCATCTGTTACATGTATTTGCGTGTAGTGTGCTGTATGTGTGTGTAATGCATGTATGGATATACACACATATGAGTGAGTACGTATGTGTTGTATGTATGCATGTGTATATGTATAGTTTTTTTTTTATATATTTGATATACAGTGGTGCATCTGTCACTATCTGTCACTAGGCCTACCTAAGGCCCAACCCTAGTGCAGCAGATATTGCAGCAGTGGCAAAATCTCATGGCGCTAACACTTGATATATAATTATCAGTGTTTCCCAACCAGGGTGCCTCCAGCTGTATAGACTGTTCAGGCATGCAGTGATTTGTAGTTTTGCAATAGCTGGGGGCATCCTAATTGGGAAACACTGTTTTATGCATGTGTGTGTGTATATATCAATGTTTCGCAACCAGGGTGCCTCCAGCTGGCCGAATACTACAGATCCCAGCATGCTGAGAGCACTCTGGTTGGGAAATATATATATATTTTTTTCTTTCCTATGATATATACACACACACGCACAGTAGCGTCACAATTAAGACGCTGAATGATTGTAAACTGTCCTATTCAAATGAAAGGGATCAGTTCAAGCATCAGTTTCCCTCCAGTGCACGCCTGATATATGTGAACCCACCTCATGCGGACTGCAGGGTGCCAGCGTACAGCGGGTATCTACCACTATGTTACTGTATGTGAGAATATTGCTCTATGTATGGTGGTTTTTATTTAGGAACAATATAGCAATATTGTGGGTGTCTAGCAAATATTGTCTGTCTACAGGGACATACGCTTTGTGGCTTGTGCTCCTGATCTTTTAACCCTTTCAGGACTCGTTTTTCCTTTTTTCACTTTCGTTTTTTCCTCATCACCTTCTAAAAATCATAACGCTTTCAGTCTTCCACCTACAGACCCATACGGGGCTTGTTTTATGCGCTACCAATTTTACTTTGTAATGACATCAGTCATTTCACCACAAAATATATGGCAAAATAAAAAAAAAATATTTGTGGGGAAAAAAACCGCCATTTAGTAGTTTTAGCAGCTTCCGTTTCTACACACGTGCACTTTTCGGTGAAAGTGACACATATTTATTCTGTAGGTCCATATGGTTACAAGGATACCCAATTTATGTAGGTTTTATCTTATTGTACTAATTAAGAAAATACAACTATATGCACCAAAATTAGTATGTTTAAAATTGTCATCTTCTGACCCTTATAACTTTTTTATTTTTCCATATATGGGGATATAGGGAGGCCTCATTTTTTGCGCCGTGGTCTGTAGTTTTTATTGGTACCATTTTTGTTTTGATGGGACTTTTTGATCGCCTTTTTATACATTTTCTAGGGTATACAAAATTACCCAAAATACGCAATTTTGGATATTTTTATAGTTCAGACATTTACACACCTGGGAATACCACATATGTTTATGTTTATTTTTGTTTACATTTTTTTTTATGGAAAAAAAGGGGGGGGGGGGGGTGATTCAAGCTTTTATTAGGGAAGGGGTTCTTTCACATTTATTAACTTTTTTTTACACAATTTTTTTTGTCTCTGTAGTGGACTATTATATGCAATCTTCTGATTGTATACACTGTTCAATGCTATGCCATAGCATAGATCGGTGTTATCGGCGATCTGGTGATCCAAACGATTTCACTGCGGCGGTCCCGAACAGCCTGACTGAGCTGCCGGGAATGGTTTTAATTTCACATTAGACCTGGCAATCAACTTTGATCGCCACATCTAAGGGGTTAATGCTGGTCATCACCACGATCGGTGATGTACGGCATTAGACATGGGTCCTGGTAGCTGATAGCTGCCGGGACCATCCGGCTATGATGCGGGGTATGCCCGTGAGCCCACGTCATAGCAGGGTAGCGGGCACAGGGCATAAAGGTATGCCCTGCGTCCTTAAGAAGTTAATAAACTTGCAACACTCTTGGCATGCTACATCCTGAATTAAAGGGGTAGTCCAGTGGTGAAAAACTTATCCCCTATCCTAAGGATAGGGGATAAGTTTGAGATCGCGGGGGGTCCGACCTCTCGGGCCCCCTGCGATCTCTCTGTACGGGGCCCCGGCTCTCCGCCGAGGTAGCGGGTGTCGACCCCCGCACGAGGCGGCGGCCGACACGCCCCCTCAATACATCTCAATGGCAGAGCCGGAGATTGCCGAAGGCAGCTCTTCGGCTCTGCCATAGAGTTGTATTTAGGGGCCGTGTCGGCCGCCGCTTCGTGCGGAGGTCGACACGCCCCCTTCCCGCGGGTTGTCGAGGCTCCGTACAGGAGATCGCGGGGGGCCCCAGGGGTCGGACCCCCCGCGATCTGCAACTTATCCCCTATCCTTAAGATAGGGGATAAGTTGTAAACCACTGAATCACCACTGGACTACTCCTTTAACTAAATGTGACTGACTTGTTCAGCTTTTAGGGCCCCACTTTTAATTTTGCCCAGGGCCACATTAAGTAATAAAACCGGCCCTGCATGTACTGTGACATCACTGTGTGTATTCTCCCTGCATTGTGACATCCATGTGTGCATTATCTCTGTACTGTGACATTTATAACGTACCGGTCAGGCGACAGGAGGTGGATCCACTGAACCAGAGGGGTGATGGCGTGGGCCGTACCAGGGGAACGGAGTCTAAGGGACTACTGGTCTTCACCAGGGCCTGCTGCAAAGCGGGATGGTCTTGCTGCGGCAGGTAGCCCCCAGGTCGTTCCACCCAATAGCGACTCGACCCCTCCGGTAGCTGAGAATGGCGCGGTACAGGATGAGCAGGCAGAAGAGTAGTCAGACATAGCAAAGGTCAGGGCAGGCAGTACAGGTTCACTGGCGGTAGTCACTGGCAACGGGTCGGCAACAGGCAAGGGCAAACACAGAACAGAGGAACGCTTTCACTAGGCACAAGGCACTAAAGATCCGGCGAGGGCAGGAAGGGGCAGGAAACATTTATACACACAGTGAGAGCCAGGCACCAATCAATGGTGTGCTGGCCCTTTAAATTACATGAAGCTGGCGCGCGCGCTCTAAGGAGCGGGGCCGCACGCGTCTGGGGACAGAGACAGCACTCGGGAACGGAGCTGCAGGTAAGGAGGAACAGGATGCGGCGCGTGTGCGGGGATCAGCCGCCATGCTCACCGCAATCCCGCTGGAAGAATCCCTGCGCTCTTGGCCAGCGTGTCGGGAGGCGCCGGGAATCAGTAGACAGGGGCCGAGACAGCGAGCGCTCCGGTGCAGAGAAGGGGACTGGAGCGCACACTGTTACATCCCCCCCCCCTTGGGTCTCCCCCTCCTTTTGGTACCAAGCCCTCCCAGTCGACCAGAAAAAATCTTCTCCCCCGGATGAACTTGGATGCCAAAATCTCCTTGACAGAGAATACGTCCGTAGTGCCGGTCACAGGGGTAGGAGTAGAGACCTTGGGGGAGAAGCGATTAAAGTGGCAGGTTTTAGGAGGGAGACATGAAAAGAATTGGGGATCCTGAGGGAGGAAGGAAGATGGAGTTGGTAGGATACTGAATTGATTCACTTTTTGATCTTATAGGGTCCCAAGTAGCGAGGACCCAACTTGTAGCTAGGAACCCGGAATCGGATATATTTGGAGGAGAGCCACCAGGAGAAAATTCTGGAGGAGCTCTGCATCTCTTGTCAGCCTGAGACTTCATGCGGGCAGAGGCTTTGAGGAGAGCAGTGCGGGTCTCTCGCCAGATGGAAGAGAAATCTCGGACAAGGTAGTCAACAGCCGGTACGGGAGAAGAGGAGGACAGTGGCAGAGGTGGAAGAGGATGGCGACCAAAGACTACAAAAAATGGAGACTTGTTAGAAGCAGAGGAGTGTTTGTAATTATAAGAAAATTCTGCCCAGGGAAGCAGATCAGACCAGTCACTGTCGCGTGAGGACACGAAATGGCATAGATAGTCTCCTAAAATTTGATTCACCCGTTCCACCTGGCCATTGGACTGAGGGTGATGGGAAGATGAGAAATCCAACTTGACCCCGAGCTGACCACATAGAGCCCTCCAAAATTTGGAAACAAATTGTACCCCACGGTCAGAGACAATGTGCTTGGGAAGACCGTGGAGGCGAAAAATATGCTGGAAAAACTGTTTGGCTAACACTGGTGCAGATGGAAGACCTGGCAGAGGTACGAAGTGGGCCATCTTCGAGAAGCGGTCAACTACGACCCAAATGACCGTCATTCCATGGGAGGAGGGGAGATCGGTAACAAAGTCCATGGCGATGTGAGACCACGGAACCTCAGGAATAGGGAGAGGAAAGAGGAGACCAGCAGGCTTCTGGCGAGGCGACTTGTCCCGAGCACAAATCATGCAAGCTTGGACATAATCCGAGACATCTTTCTCCATGGTAGGCCACCAGTATCTTTGGGAGATGAGATGAAGAGTCTTCTGTACCCCAGGATGACCTGCGAATAAAGAGGCATGGCCCCACTTGAGGACTCGTAGACGCTGACGTGGAGGCACATAGGACTTGCCTGTGGGGAGAGAGTGCAGTTCCACTGGAGCAGCGGCAATTAGGCGCTCAGGCGGAATTATATGCTGGGGAGTTAACTCGTCTCCCAGCACGTCGGAAGTGCAGGAAAGGGCATCAGCCCTGATGTTCTTGCTTCCTGGACGAAAATGAATCACGAAATTAAAGCGAGCAAAGAACAAGGACCAGCGAGCCTGACGTGGATTCAGCCTTTGTGTGGATTGGAGTTAGGCAAGGTTCTTGTGGTCCGTGAAGATACTCTCAGGGTGGATGGAGCCCTCGAGAAGATGTCTCCACTCCTTGAGTGCCAATTTTATGGCCAATCGTTCCCTATCGCCAATAGAATAATTTCTCTCGGCGGGAGTGAAGGTCTTATAGTAAAATCTGCAAGAAAGAGTCCTGCCCCTGGGTGATTTCTGGGTAAGTATGGCTCCGGCTCCCACGGAGGAGGCATCCACTTCCAGAGAAAATGGCTTAGTGGGGTCAGGTCTGGAGAGTACTGGTGCGGAGGCAAAAGAAGCTTTCAATGACTGGAAGGCTTCTTCAGCTTGAGAAGGCCAAGATTTGGGATTAGCCCTCTTTTTGGTCAGAGCTACAATGGGTGACACCAGAGTGGAATAATGGGGAATGAATTGCCTATAATAGTTGGTGAAACCTAAAAATCTTTGAATAGCACGGAGTCCAGAGGGGTGTGGCCAGTCCAGTACCGCTGAGAGTTTGGCTGGGTCCATCTGTAGACCCTGGGCTGAAATTATGTACCCAAGAAAGGGCAGACTGGGCCGCTCGAACAGACACTTCTCGATCTTTGCATACAGGCGATTCCTTCTAAGACGAGAAAGAACTTGACGGACATGGACCCGGTGTTGGTCCAGGTTGGAGGAGAAGATGAGGATGTCGTCAAGGTACACGACCACGCAGGTGTAAAGCAAATCTCTGAAAATGTCGTTGCCAAAATCTTGGAATACAGCAGGTGCATTTCAAAGACCGAATGGCATCACCAGGTATTCAAAATGGCCATCCCGGGTGTTGAAGGCGGTCTTCCACTCGTCACCTTCTCGGATCTGATTGTAGGCTCCTCGCAGATCCAACTTGGTGAAGATCCTAGCCCCACGGAGGCGTTCAAATAGCTCTGAGATCAAGGGAAGAGGGTAATGGTTCTTGACAGTAATCTTGTTTAAACCTCTGTAGTCTATGCAAGGACGGAGGGTACCTTCCTTCTTGGTACCAAAGAAAAACCCGGCCCCAGCGGGAGAGGAAGATTTCCTTATGAAACCTCTCTGCAGATTTTCACGAATGTACTCTGACATGGCGAGAGTCTCTGGTGGTGAGAGTGGGTAGATTCTACCCCGAGGTGGCGTAGAACCGGGCACCAAATCGATTGGACAATCGTAAGGTCTATGAGGTGGAAGAACTTCGGCTTGCTTCTTGCAGAAAACGTCAGCGAAGCAGTGGTAAGGCTCCGGAAGACCAGGTGACGGAGGAACAATGGGGTCTCATTTGACAAGAACAGACTTGAGACAACGACCGGAGCAGGAGGGACCCCACTTCAGGATCTCTCCGGAGGTCCAATCCAGGATGGGACAGTGGCGCTGAAGCCAGGGCAAACCCATGAGGAGTTCTGAGGAACAGAAGGGGAGGACCAAGAATTCCAGCGTTTCGGTATGCGAAAATCCAATACCCATCTGTAATGGTAAACAAACAATAGATGAGGTCCGGCACAATAGTAGCAGGTAAAATCAGGTGCTTTATTCAACATGCAGAATAGCAAATGGTACAGGAGACAATAACCTACGCGTTTCGGGCTGTTGAGCCCTTAGTCATGGCATAAAAACATGGTGTAATAATGGACTTATATACACAGATATCCAGTCACATGATCATTAAGACACACAGAGAATCAGGATAGATATAAAAAGCGGCATGGATCCAGACATATAATCCACCTATTACATATAAATACCTGGTTACAAAAAAGATATGAAAAGATGTATAAACACACAGGGTATGTATATGGAAAATCTCCAGCCCTTTCTCAATGGTTTAAATTCAATTATCCATACATAGTACAATATTATGCTATATATATATATATATAAAGAATTCATATATATGAATATGTATATATACATGTACACATATATATAAAACAAACACATACATACATATATATGGAGGTATAGGAGAAATAGGGAAATCGGAGAAGAAGCCATCGGGACAAAATATCAGTGATAAACATTAACCCCTTAAGGACCGGAGGTTTTTCCGTTTTTGCATTTTCGTTTTTTGCTCCTTGCCTTTAAAAAATCATAACTCTTTCAAATTTACACCTAAAAATCCATATGATGGCTTATTTTTTGCGCCACCAATTCTACTTTGTAATGACGTCAGTCATTTTGCCCAAAAATCTATGGTGAAGCGGGAAAAAAAATCATTGTGCGACAAAATTGAAAAAAAAAACGCTGTTTTGTAACTTTTGGGGGCTTCCGTTTCTACGTAGTACATTTTTCGGTAAAAATGACACCTGATATGTATTCTGTAGGTCCATACGATTAAAATGATATCCTACTTATATAGGTTTGATTTTGTCGGACTTCTGGAAAAAATCATAACTACATGCAGGAAAATTAATACGTTTAAAATTGTCATCTTCTGACCCCTATAACTTTTTTATTTTTCCGTGTATGGGGCGGTATGAGGGCTCATTTTTTGCGCCATGATCTGAAGTTTTTAACGGTACCATTTTTGCATTGATAGGACTTATTGATCACTTTTTATTCATTTTTAAATGATATAAAAAGTGACCAAAAATGCACTATTTTGGACTTTGGAATTTTTTTGCGCGCACGCCATTGACCGAGCGGTTTAATTAATGATATATTTTTATAATTCGGACATTTCCGCACGCGGTGATACCACATATGTTTATTTTTATTTTTATTTACACTGTGTTTTTTTTTTTATTGGAAAAGGGGGGTGATTCAAACTTTTAATAGGGGAGGAGTTAAATGATCTTTATTCACTTTTTTTTTTCACTTTTTTTTTGCAGTGTTATAGGTCCCATAGGGACCTATAACACTGCACACACTGATCTTCTATGTTGATCACTGGTTTCTCATAAGAAACCAGTGATCAACGATTCTGCCGGATGACTGCTCATGCCTGGATCTCAGGCACTGAGCAGTCATTCGGCGATCGGACAGCGAGGAGGCAGGAAGGGGCCCTCCCGCTGTCCTGTCAGCTGTTCGGGATGCCGCGATTTCACCGCGGCTATCCCGAACAGCCCACTGAGCTAGCCGGCATGCTTTCGGTTTCACTTTAGACGCGGCGTTCAACTTTGAACGCCGCGTCTAAAGGGTTAATAGCGCGCGGCACAGCGATCAATGCCGCGCGCTATTAGCCACGGGTCCCGGCCGTTGTTAGAGGCCGGGCCCGAACCGCTATGATGCGGGGCCACGCCGTGGCCCCGCGTTATAGATCGGGAGTGGACACATGACGTTCCAGTACGTCATGTGTCCTTAAGGGGTTAATAAGTAAGTATAAGATCCTGACGTAAATTGAGTCCGTTGGGCTCTCTAGTCCCCAACATAAACATCCAATAGGACTCACGATTTAATAATAATCTTCTCATATTTCCTCCTCTAACAGGTCTTTTGACTCTTTCAATTCCCAAAACCCGTAAGGAATCCACATTCCCATTATGGGTATTTTTAAAATGCCTGGACAGAGCTGAGATATTAAATGAAAGTGCATTTCTAGCATCAGACATGTGTCTGCGTATCCTAGTTTTTAATGTATTGCTAGTACACCCAACATATTGGCAATGACATGATTCACAAGAAGCTAAATAAATAATATTTTTAGAATTACAATTAATGTAATCCTTCATATGATAGATTTTATTATTATAGTAAGATTGGAAATGTTTGTCCACATGCATATGTTTGCACGTGACACAAATATTGTGGCCACATTTCCAATTGCCAATATGTCGTAACCATCTACTTTCCCCATCTCCCTTATTTTGGATGGAACTATTGTACATGCTTGGGGAAAGGATAGTCCCCAAAGAAGGTCCCCTTCTGGATACCATTCTCACATTATTTTGTAATAAATCGCAGAACATATGGTCCTGTTCTAATATAGGTAGGTATCTCCTGATAATTTGTCCTATCTTATGATACTGCTTGCTATATTGTGTAATGAAATATGGAGCCAAATCATTATTTTGTATTTTATTTTTTCTATAGGGCTTTTGTGATATAAGTGTACATCTGTCAAGAGCAGCCGCCTTATCTCTAGCTTTACTCAGAACAGAGGCACTATATCCCCTTTCTTGTAACCTTTCAAAAAGTAAATCCGATTCTTTCAAAAACGTACTCTCTTCAGAACAATTACGTTTAAGCCTACACCATTTTTCGAAGGGGATATTATTCACAACATGTGATGGATGGCACGAACTAGCTTGTAATATGGAGTTCCCCGCATTCTCCTTTCTGTATGGAGCCACCACGATGTTATTGTTCCTGGTGGATAGGCACACATCCAGGAAGGAATTGCTGTTGTGTGAAAAAGTAGACGTAAACGAAAGATTAAGGTTATTGCAATTTATAAATTTCATGAATTCTGCAAATTCCCTCTCTGTCCCTTTCCAGATGAGGAGGAGATCATCTATATACCTCCCCATCCACTTAATGTGTGATTGGAATGGGTTAGTATCTGAAAAGATGATCTCCTCCTCCCACTGGCTCATGTAGATATTTGCGAACGATGGGGAATATTTAGCCCCCATCGATGCCCCCCTGGTTTGGAAAAAATGGCCGTTAAACATAAAAAAATTATTTTTTAACAAAAATTCAGTGGCCATTAAAATAAACTCCTTCAAACCAGGGGAGTAGGTGCTATAAAAATCCATATGTTTAGCCAGTGCACGTAGGCCCTCCTCCCAAGGAATGGAAGGGTATAGTGATGCTACATCACAAGTAGCCCATGCGTATGTATCGTTCCATTGGACATGCTCCATAATATTCAAAACATGTTTAGTATCTCGGATGTAGCTTGGGGTCACCCTAGTCAAAGGTTGCAGGTAGCTGTCAACCCAGTCACCCAGTCTCTCCCCAAGTGATCCAATACCCGCCACAATGGGGCGGTGGGGAGGTGGAAAAACCCCTTTATGGACCTTGGGGAGAGAGTGGAAGACCGGGGTGACAGGGTCCCGCACCATAAGAAATTCTTTCATTTTGTTGTCAATAACACCTATACTCACTCCCTCCTCCAATAATCTATTGAGTGCTATTTGGCATCCTTTGGTTGGATCACCTGATAACTCTCTATAGGTGGTGTGATCGTGAAGCATGTCCATATTGAGTTTTTCATACAAGCCTGCATCCAAAATCACGATCGCACCACCTTTATCAGAATTGCGTATCACAATATTGTTGTTACTTTTAAGTTCTTGTATTGCCGGAATCTCGTTTTTGGACAGGTTAGAGCCTGCGGAGCGTTTTGTCTTTTCTACATTCTCATATAATTTGGTAAGGTGCGGTACTGCACAGTGGCAGAAACTCTCTCCCCATTGAGAGTAGAGATGAAAAATGGCTTGGGCAACCGGACCACAGGGATTTGGTGCTTGTCAACCAAGGAGGCATGGATGAAGTTGCCAGCAGATCCAGAATCCAAGAAGGCGGTGGCAGTAAAGGTAGACTTGGAGGGAACGGAAAGCTGCACTGATACCGTAAGACGTGGAGAGGAAGAATCCACACCTAGCAACGCCTTTCCTACGTTTACTAGGTGCGAGCGTTTCCCGAACGCGGTGGACGAAGAGGACAATCTCTGAGGAAGTGCTCGGTACTAGCACAGTACAGACACAGGTTCTCGTCTCTGCGACGGCTCCGTTCCTGCGGGGTCAGTTGAGACCGGTCCACCTGCATGGCTTCCACAGCGGGAGGCCCAGAGACGGGTTGCGGTGGACGCTGAAAAACGGGAGCCAGACAAGGATGGCGAGCTCTCTCTTTCTCCTAAAGAAGTTCCTCTTGTCTCTCGGCGAATCGCTTGTCAATCCTAGTGGCCAGTAGAACTGAGGATAGACGGTATTTCCCGTGCAGCTTGGACGTCTTTAACTTCACTACTTAGTCCCTTCTTGAAAGTGGCACAAAGGGCATCATTGTTCCAATTCAACTCGGAGGCGAGGGTACGGAATTCGATGGCGTATTCACCCACGGTAGAGCCTCCTTGGGTCAGGTTCAGCAAAGCAGATTCTGGGGGCTGGTTCCTCAACCACACTCCGGAATTCTTGACAGAAGCTCTGGACAGAGGTGGTGGCTGGATCAAAGCGGTCCCATAAAGGTGTAGCCCAGGCCAGGGCCTTCCCGGAGAGCAAGCTGAGTATGAAAGCCACATTGGCTCGTTCGGACGGGAACTGGTCGGCCAGTAACTCAAGATGGAGTGAGCACTGCGACAGGAACCCACGGCACTGCTTCGGATCACCGTCGTACTTTTCTGGCAAGGACAAACGGATTCTGGCACTGGAGACGACTGCAGGCTGAGATGGAGCAGCAGGTGCAGGCGGACGTGACGGCTGTTGCTGGGCAGACAGGAGTTGCTGCATCATGGCGGCCAACTGGGCCAACTGTTGACCTTTTTGGGATATCTGCTGATTCTGTTTAGCCACTACGGTGGTAAGATCCGCAAGGCTAGGGAGAGGCGCCTCAGCGGGATCCATGGCCGGATCTTACTGTAACGTACCAGTCAGGCGACAGGAGGTGGATCCACTGAACCAGAGGGGCGATGACGTGGACCGTACCAGGGAAACAGAGTCTAAGGGACTACTGGTCTTCACCAGGGCCCGCCGCAAAGCGGGATGGTCTTGCTGCGGCAGGTAGCCCCCAGGTCGTTCCACCCGATAGCGACTCGACCCCTCTGGTAGCTGATAATGGCACGGTAAAGGAGGAGCAGGCAGAAGAGTAGTCAGACGTAGCAAAGGTCAGGGAAGGCAGCACAGGTTCACAGGCGGTAGTCAGGCAACAGGTCAGGGCAGGCAGTACAGGTTCACTGGCGGTAGTCACGGGCAACGGGTCAGCAACAGGCAAGGGCAAACACAGAACAGAGGAACGCTTTCACTAGGCACAAGGCACTAAAGATCCGGCGAGGGCAGGAAGGGGCAGGAAACATTTATATACACAGTGAGAGCCAGGCACCAATCAATGGTGCGCTGGCCCTTTAAATTTCATGAAGCCGGCGCACGCATGCCCTAAGGAGCGGGGCCGCATGTGCCGGGGGGACAGAGACAGCACTTGGGAACGGAGCTGCAGGTAAGGAGGAACAGGATGAGGCGCGTGTGCGGGGATCAGCTGCCACGCTCACCGCAACCCCGCCGGAAGAATCCCTGCGCTCTCGGCCAGCGTGTCTGGCCGGGAGGTGCCAGGAATCAGTAGACAGGGGCCGAGACAGCAAGCGCTCCAGTACAGAGGAGGGGACCGGAGCACACACTGTTACAACATTACTTTGTGTATTATCCTTGTACTGGGACATCATTGTACAGTCATGTTTTGCTATACACATGTTTATTCCCTTTGTGTATATTGGAACTAAACCAAAAAGGGAAGAAAAAAAGCAAATTGGACTTAATGTCACACCAAACTCCAAAAATGGGCTGGACAAAATTATTGGTACCCTTAGCTTAATATTTCGTTGCACACCCTTTGGAAAAAATAACTGAAATCAGTTGCTTCCTATAACCATCAATAAGCTTCTTACACCTCTCAGCCGGAATGTTGGACCACTCTTCCTTTGCAAACTGCTCCAGGTCTCTCTTATTGAAAGGCGTCTTTTCCCAACAGCAATTATAAGATCTCTCCACAGGTGTTCAATGGGATTTAGATCTGGACTCATTGCTGGCCACTTCAGAACTCTCCAGCACTTTGTTGCCATCCATTTCTGGGTGCTTTTTGACGTATGTTTGGGGTCATTGTCCTGCTGGAAAACCCAAGATGTCGGACACAAACCCAGCTTTCTGACACTGGGCTGTACAGTGCAACCCAAAATCCGTTGGTAATCCTCAGATTTCATGATGCCTTGCACACATTCAAGGCACCCAGTGCCAGAGGCAGCAAAACAACCCCAAAACATCATTGAACCTCCACCATATTTCACTGTAGGTACTGTGTTCTTTTTTTTTGTAGGTCTCATTTTCGTTTTCAGTAAACAGGAGATTGATGTGCTTTACCAAAAAACTCTATCTTAGTCTCATCTGTCCACAAGACCATTTCCCAGAAGAATTTTGGCTTACTTAAGTTCATTTTGGCAAAATATAGTCTTGCTTTTTTATGTCTCTCTGTCAGCAGTGGGGTCCTCCTGGGCCTCCTGCCGTAGAGTTTAATTTCATTTAAAAGTCGACGGATAGTTCGCGCTGACACTGATGCTCCCTGAACCTCCATCACAGCTTGAATATATTTGGAACTTGTTTGGGGCTGCTTATCCACTATCTGGACTATCCTGAGTTTACACCTTTCATCAATTTTTCTCTTCCGTCCACAACCAGGGAGATTAGCTACAGTGCCATGGGTTGCAAACTTCTTGATAATGTTGCGCACTGTGGACAAACGCAAATCTGGAGATGGACTTGTAACCTTGAGATTGTTGATATTTTTCCACATTTTGGTTCTCAAGTCCTCAGACAGTTCTCTTCCCCTCTTTCTGTTGTCCATGCTTAGTGTGGCACACACAGACACACAATGCAAAGACTAAGTAAACTTCTCTTCTTTTTATCTGCTTTCAGGTGTGATTTTTATATTGCCCACACCTGTTACTTGCCACACGTGAGTTTAACCCCTTACCGACGCAAGACATAAATGTACGTCCTGATGAGCTGATACTTAACGCACCAGGACGTACATTTACGTCCTAAGCATAACCGCGAGCATCGGAGTGTTTCCCGGATCATGCTCGGCAGGTCCCGGCTGCTGATCGCAGCCAGGGACCCGCCAGTAATGGCAGACATCAGCGATCCCGCGGATGTCCGCCATTAAAGGGGTACTCCACCCCTAGACATCTTATCCCCTATCCAAAGGATAGGGGATAAGATGTCAGATCGCCGCGGTCCCGCTGCTGGGGAGCCCTGGGATCCCCGCTGCGGCACCCCGCTATCATTACAGCACAGAACGAGTTTGCTCTGTGCGTAATGACGGGGGATACGGGGGACGGAGCAGCGTTACGTCATGGCTCCGCCCCTCGTGACATCACGGCCCATCCCCTTATTGAAAGTCTATGGCAGGGGGCGTGATGACCGCCACGCCCCCTCCCATAGACTTGTATTGAAAGGGGCGGGCCATGACATCACGAGGGGTGGAGCCGTGACGTAACGATGCTCAGGCCCCTGTGCTGCCCGTCATTACGTGCAGAGCGAACTCGCTCTGCGCTGTAATGAGAGCGCGGTGCCGCAGCGGGGATCCCAGGGCTCCCCAGCAGCGGGACCACGGTGATCTGACATCTTATCCCCTATCCTTTGGATAGGGGATAAGATGTCTAGGGGCGGAGTACCCCTTTAACCCCTCAGATGCCAAGATCAATACAGATCACGGCATCTGCAGCATCGGGGTCACTAAAATGGATGATCGGATCGCCCTCAGCGCTGCCGCGGCGATCCGATCATCCAGCACGGTAGCTGGAGGTCCCCTCACCGGCCTTTGCTGCCTTCCCGGCGTCTTCTGCTCTGATTTGCCTTCCTGCAGACCAGAGCAGAAGATGACCGATAACACTGATCAGTGCTGTGTCCTATACACTGTGTCATATAGCACCGAACAGTATTAGCAATCGAATGATTGCTTTAAATAGTCTCCTATGGGGACTATTAAAGTGTAAAAATGAAAGTAAAAAAAAATTGAAAAACCCCCTCCCCCAATAAAAACTTAAATTGTCCCATTCTCCCTATTTCACCCCCAAAAAGTGTTAAAAAAATATTTTATATACATATTTGGTATCACCGCATGCGTAAATATCTGAACTATTAAAATAAAATGTTAATGATACCGTACGGTGAACAGGGTGAACGTAAAAAAAAAAGTCCAAAATAGCTGCTTTTTTTTTTTATAACATTTTATTCCCAAAAAATTAATAAAAAATTGATTAAAAGTTTTATATAAGCAAATACGGTATCAATAAAAAGTACAGATCACGGCGCCAAAAATGAGCCCTCATGCTGCCGCTTATATGGAAAAATGAAAAAGTTATAGGTCTTCAAAATAAGGGGATTTTAAACGTACTTTTAAGCGCAACAGTAATAGAAAAGTATGTTATCATGGGTATCATTTTAGTCGTATTAATAGTATTAATAAAGAATAAAAAACATGTCATTTTTACCGTAAATTGTACGGCGTGAAAACGAAACCTTCTAAAATTAGCAAAATTGCGTTTTTTTTAAATTTCCCCACACAAATAGTATTTTTTTGTTTGCGCCATACATTTTATGGTAAAGTGAGTGATAGCATTACATTTTTGGAGTTTGGTGACATTATGTCCAATTTGCTTTTTTTCCTCCCTTTTTTGGTTTAGTTCCAATACACACAGAGGGAATAAACAAGTGTATAGCAAAACATGTGTTACTGCAATCCTTTTCTGTGAGAAGTACTTCATTTTCTTGAAAAATTTAGGGGTGCCAGCATTTATGGCCATGACTGTATGTGACAGTTATGCCCTTTCCTTTATTTCTTGCTATTGCGCTGCTGCGTGCAATGGAGACGGGGAGACGGCTCACCAAGCTCCCCTGCCTTCGTCCCTCATAATAAATATGCAAATGTATTCACTCTTACGTCACTTGGATGTGAGAGCCTACCAGGGGTGAACTTTAAGCTCACAGAGCAGACTGCCACTGCCTTACTACACTCACAAGGCAGTGATGTCAGAGCGCTCACCCTCGGCAGGCAAGTGAAGACATTTGCGTATTCATCACAGGGACAGGCCAGGCAGTGAATATTGAGGAGGCAGTAAACATTGAGGAGGCCCATCTGTCAATGTATTTATACATTTCCAGGAGGAATAACAGAGGAATAGCACAATGGTTAAACAAAAAAGTGATACATACCTACCACGATGCTTCTGAGAGGAGAAGCAAGAGCAGGATTAGCCGATTCAGCCAATCATTGGTGTCTTCTCATCCTTTGATTGGTTGAGTACACAGGTCCTGTTCCAACATCTCGTCTCAGAAGCAGAGACCAGTGTATGGCCAGGGTATATATTACATTTTTTTATTTCTATTGAAATATCCCTTTTAAAGCATTAATGTGGTTTTATAAACTTTTGACATGTCATGCAGACACGTCAAGAGTTAATAGTGGTTAGAGTGTCATTAGTGAGACCCCCTCTAATCTCTAGCTATAGCTTAGTAAAGCGCATGGTAGCATTGTATGTCTATGGCACCTGTGCGCTCCTCCTGGCTATATTTAATGCTGGGATCTTATTAATAGGAAAGCTACCAATCTAAACGTTTGATATGTTTGTGTGACTTGTCATTAGTCATCTCCCATTGTGGAGAGGGCAGCGGGTTCAGGCTCTGACTGCAGCAAATTGACTCCCAGCTGCCCCCAGTCATTCAATCTGAGGAGTGTGCGAAGGAGGGGTCCCAAAAATAGATGCTTTCTGGGACTCAAACTTTTATTATCTTTTTTTTTCTTTCAGATAGCAGCCTGCATAAGAGAAGAGTAATTTTACCAATTAATGAATCAATTCAGTTAAGTATATTTCTGTCATCATCATACCGCATAAAGAATAATCTACTGTAACTACACAGTAAAGCACTTCACTGCTCCAGGCAAGCAGATTCAAGGTGACCTACCTAGGTTTACAAGGAGCCAGTTTGGTGAGAAGTAAATAATTATCCTTAACCCATGATGATACCTAATGTACGGGACTCAACGCAGAACACTGCATTTTCATACATGTACATACATTACATTACTTATCCTGTACTGAGTTATATTCTTTATTATACGCCAGAGCTGCACTCACTATTCTGGTGGTGTACATACATTACTTATCCTGTACTCCAGGTAAGTTACATCCTGTATTATACTTCAGGGCCACACTGTCATGACCAGGGGTGGACAGGGAGAGTGAGCCCTAAGCTGTCCCTAGAAACACTCTCCCTGCCTACTTGCCCATCCGCCCTAAATAGCGGATCGACAACCATGGTGCTGGTCCCTTCCTGCGCTAAAGTCCATTGAGAGTAAAGGTACACAAATAATACTGAACATAGTCGGGAACAGGTCAGAAACATAACGGGAAAACAACCAGATAAACCAGACAGGATATAAATATACAAACAGGGCAGGATATAGCATATTAACCTACAGAACAGTAACTGGAATCAAGATAAGCGGCAGATATGAATAAATGAATAAGACTAGATATGGAATAAGTATACGGAGAAACCAAGAAATGTAGGGGATGAACAGATAAACTGAATGTAAAACACTAAACAGGTCAGGAAACAGAACACTGTTTACACTGGACACTTAACAAAGAACAAACTAGACTCCCCACTCCAAACATGGAGGAACAACAATACTAACTCCAAATAGACTTCTAGTTAGCATGCACATTCCACCGTGTGATCAGGATACTGGCCTAGAAGGAAAGAGAAATATAATACACAGAACGCAAGACTGAGAACAGGATGAGTCTGAACAGATTCCAGAGAAAACTTCAAAAGCCAAACTCCAAAACATGGAGGAGTACAGGTCAGGATACCAAACAGGAATATTACAAACCGAGCATGGTACAAGCAAGACTCACAGTGTGAACACAGACTAAGATAGCAAAGTTAAAGCAGAACGAACATACATAATCCTAAAAACCGACAAATTAACTAAAAACCAAGCAGACTAAAATCAATCTTAAAGGAGATGTCCGGTGCAGACTTTTTCTATTCCATCCTGCCGGGCTGCAAAAAAAGACAAAACAAACTTTCACATATCTTCCTACATTCCCCTGGAGCTCAGCTGATCGGTCGGCCGGGCTGTTTACTTCCTACTTCCTTTAGCCCGGTACGTCACACGGCGCTTCAGCTCCGGGGGAACGTAGGAAGGTAAGTAAAAGTTTGTTTTGTCTTTTTTTGCAGGCCGGGCAGGATGGAATAGAAAAAGTCTGCACCGGACATCTCCTTTAAACAGAACTATTAAACGTGGTTAAAACTCAGATAAACAAACATAGCAAAGATAAAACAATAACCAGCACAGAGTTCAGGAGAGCTTGGGTTTAAATAGCCACACCCAAGCTGTCATTGGTTAAGAGCTTTAACTATTCCCTAATCAGGAAGAATAGCAAAGAACAGCCACAACCTAGTGTCTGAACAGACACCAAAAGGGAAAAATAGAAAAACACAAAAACTGACATTACACACACTTACTGACCACAGTGCTCTCTGCTGACACCTCTGTCCACGTCAAGAACTGTCTAGAGCAGGAACAAATCCCAATAGCAAACCTCTTCTGCTCTGGACAGTTCCTGACACAGACAGAAGTGTCAGCAGAGAACAGTGTGGTCAGACTGGAAAGAACAACTCAACTTCCTCTGTAGTATAGAACAGCTGATAAGTACTGGAAGGATTAATATTTTTTAATAGAAGTAGTTTACAAATGTGTATAACTTTCTGGCACCTGTAGATTACAAAAAAATTGTTTTCCATCGGAGTACCCCATTAAAGCACAAATAATGCAACATGTATGCCTATGGGTAAACGGATGGTACCCAGTGGTAACTAACAGCATGTTTAAAACACTCTGCACTAGCGAATTTTGTATGCTTAAAAAAAAGACCCCCTTTTTTGTGTTTATATGCACAGAGAGGTATCGGAAGACTCAATGGCCCCGTAGGTTACGCCAGATAACCTTTGCAACATTGTAATGTTTACTAATCCTTTATGAAACACAAATATTTATTTTCATATATTAAATCACATCATATTACAGAATAGCAGTCACAACAATTACATAATTGGAGGATTATTGAACCTGTACACACATTTATATGTACAACATCTATGAAAGTATCACAAAAAGAAGATGAGAGGGACGACTTACACTACACATCTCCTACTCTCTAATTCGTTGGGTTGCTTCATGGTCCGGGGGAGTGTAGGAAGAATTAGTGAGGTTAAAGGGAAACTCTATGAGAAAATATTCTGATATGTCATATAGGCAGGAAAGGACAGTGCTTAGTTTGCTTGCACTGGTCAGAGTTCTCCATTACTTTGTCAGACAATGCTTTGCAGTTCTTCAGGAAACATGTTTTTGCTGAATTGGTGTACACTGCCATTGATGCCAGCCACAGAAAACAACTAGAGGTGGAAGGTGTATTAGTGAATAAGTGCATACAATGTGTAGGTACATAACCGTTACATTCAATATCGAAAATAAGGATGATTATATATATAGAGAAAATATAAGGGGGAACCTTGGAGCTGATCTCTTATTACAATGGACAAGCAGTTACAGGGCATGATGGGAGTTATCTTATTGTATAGGGAAACGCTGCACTACAACTAACAATCTATCTTTTGATAAGTGCAAAGGTCGTAATGAAGGAACACATTCTGTTTTCACCTGAGATATGTAATATTATAGAGTTGGGAGAGGGGCTGCACAACACACTGTGCTCTGCCTTTCTTATTATAAGTGACAGTGACCTTAAAGGGGATGTCTCTGGATACATGGGTGACACATTCCTAGGAGACACCATCCAAGTCCAATTAGGTGGGCTTCAACTATGAAGTGACAGTAGTGCTAAGAAAGCCACATACAACTTCTATTGTTGCTTGCCACCTATTCCAGGGGTTGCGTGGATGATCCATAAAAGTGAACGACTCACCATGTGGACCCCTGCACCCACCCCAACCAACTAAAATGGTATATATGTGTATGTAGGGACATGTAGCGACACTGTATATAGGGGCATGTGGCTGCTTTGTATGTGGAGACATGTGACAGGTTATTCCTACAGTGATGTATTTAATACTTTGTGTATGATGTGGCATGTGTCTTCACTGTATATTAAACCATACGGCAAGGACATTATATGACAGTGTTTCCCAACAAGGGTGCCTCCAGCTGCTGCAAAACTACAACTCCTAGCCTTTTCAGACAAGTTTTAGTTTGCTACAGCTGACGGCACCATGGTTGGGAAACACTGTTGTATGGTGATGTGTGTGCCTGCACTGTATATGGAGGGATGTGACAGGCACTTTGTATGGTGTGACATGTGTATGCATTGTATATGGAGGTATGCAGCAGACACCTTGTATAGGGTGCATGTGGTTGCACTGTATATAAATGGCATTCAGCAGGCACTTTGTATGGTGATGTATGTAACAGGCACTTAGTATGGTGTGGAATGTGTCTGCACTGTATATGGAGGTATGCGGCAGACACCTTGTATGGGGTGTATGTGGCTGCACTGTATATAAATGGCATTCAGCAGGCACTTTGTATGGTGATGCATGTAACAGGCACTTAGTATGGTGTGGAATGTGTCTGCACTGTATATGGAGGTATGCAGCAGACACCTTATATAGGGTGCATGTGGCTGTACTGTATATAAATGGCATTCAGCAGGCACTTTGTATGGTGATGCATGTAACAGGCACTTAGTATGGTGTGGAATGTGTCTCCAGGTGCCTCCAGCTGTTGCAAAACTACAACTCCTAGCCTTTTCAGACAAGTTTTAGTTTGCTACAGCTGAAGGCACCATGGTTGGGAAACACTGTTGTATGGTGATGTGTGTGCCTGCACTGTATATGGAGGGATGTGACAGGCACTTTGTATGGTGTGATATGTGTATGCATTGTATATGGAGATATGCGGCAGACACCTTGTATAGGGTGTATGTGGCTGCACTGTATATAAATGGCATTCAGCAGGCACTTTCTATAGTGATGTATGTAACTGGCACTTAGTATGGGGTGGAATGTGTCTGCACTGTATATGGAGGTATGCGGCAGACACCTTATATAGGGTGTATGTGGCTGCACTGTATATAAATGGCATTCAGTAGGCACTTTCTATAGTGATGTATGTAACTGGCACTTAGTATGGGGTGGAATGTGTCTGCACTGTATATGGAGGTATGCAGCAGACACCTTATATAGGGTGCATGTGGTTGCACTGTATATAAATGGCATTCAGCAGGCACTTTGTATGGTGGCGCATGTACCTGTTCTCTATATGGGGGCAGGTGACAGGCACTCGGTACAATGCTTCTCCATACGGACTGCAGGACCAACCCCAACCAATCAGACTGTGATGGTTTACCCTATAGCAATATACCCCCAATGTATCCTGTGACATCTCTTTTGCAATCCCTGTGGCGTCTCTAGTGACCACTTTATTGTTCTCCCCAGATTGCACAGAAATATGGCAGGATTTACCCAACTACCACACCTTGACTTTCTCTGCCAGCCCTATTTATCTTTCCTCTTTCTCTTGCACAAATTATGACTCTCTAGCTATGTATCAAGTAAATTTTGTGTCTGACACCTCAACCAATAAATAAAAGTTTTATACAATGTCACGATTACACTGTATAGCGGCTGATGGTATACCCCTCATTCCTCATAGCCAAATAGTGAGTTATATTAAGATAACATGGGGGTCTATGACTGAGGGCTTCAGCCTGGTCTTCACCATATGTTGCAGGCCCGTTCCTGTATCTCTACTACATGTAGGTATTGTCATTCCATTCCCTGTCCAGTCACTCAGGTTGGTCATTTTGGTCATTCTCCTCAGAGGTGTCACTCTCTGTAGACTCGACTGTGACTTTCTTCTTCTTTCTGAGAGATTTCTTGGTTGCTAGCAAAAAAAGAACATAGTACCATCACCACAATTGTCGTGTTCTTACAGTTACATTGCTTCTACACACTGCAGTACTACAAATCTTAAAGGGGGACTCCACCCCCAGACATCTTATCCCCTATTCAATGGATAGGGGATAAGATGTCTGATCACAGCCATCACGCCCCCTCCCATAGACTTGCATTGAGGGGGCGGAGTCGTGACATCACGATCCTCCGTCCCCGTGGTCGGGAGCCAGACCCTCCAGCGCTTCC
This sequence comes from Hyla sarda, assembly GCF_029499605.1. NCBI lineage: Eukaryota > Metazoa > Chordata > Amphibia > Anura > Hylidae > Hyla > Hyla sarda. The sequence continues at coordinate 61,196,758 of NC_079200.1, forward strand.
GGAGCAGTAACAGGTGGGTGCTGCATGCTATATTGTGGGGGTCCCCCGCGATCAGACATCTTATCCCCTATGCTTTGGATAGGGGATAAGATGTCTAGGGGTGGAGTACCCCTTTAATACATTTCTAAGCACTTTGTAAATAATAAAGCTGCCTATTGACACATAACAGCATTAGCATTTGGTCTCCTTCCCCCTCTGACAGCTGACAACAAAGTCCCACCTTACTGACCCAACAGAAGATGTTCTATCATCTTTAAAGGGGTACTTCGGTGGGAAACATTTTTTTTTTTTTTTTTATCAACTGGTGCCAGAAAGTTAAACAGATTTGTAAATGACTTCTATTAGAAAATATTTACCCTTCCAGCTCTTTTTAGCAGCTGTATGCTACAGAGCAAATTCTTTTCTTTTTGAATTTCTTTTTTGACTTGTCCATAATGCTCTCTGCTGACACCTCTGTCCGTATCAGGAACTGTCCAGAGCAGCATAGTTTTGCTATGGGGATTTTCTACTGCTCTGGACATTTCCCGATACGGACATCAGGTGTCAGCAGAGAGCACTGTGGACAAGACAAAAAGGAAATTCAAAAAGAAAAGAATTTCCTCTGTAGCATACAGCTGCTAAAAAGTTCTGGAAGGGTAAAGATTTTTGAATAGAAGTCATTTACAAATCTGTTTAACTTTCTGGCACCAGTTCATTTAAAAACATTTTTTTTTTTCCACAGGAGTACCCCTTTAATGGTAAGTTGGTATGACCTGGCCACTTTGTGCCTAAATGGTGTTATAAATGCCATGCATTATTATTTTTAGTTTACATGACGGCCTCTGAGTGGCAAAACAGTCAAAAGAGCGGCATCCGCAATGTTGGTCACGTATGTGGGCTACTTTTGTATTTTTCTGTGTAAATATCTGCAATTTCTCTTGTTTCTAATGTGTTACCTTGAGGCAATCTCTTCTTCCATCTGGCTTTGTCTAGGTTCCTCTCATTAGGGTAGCTGTCTCTTAGCATGTCTGCTGGGGATTGTTCTGATCTTTCCATTTTTTCCTGTAAAATTAACGTAAACATTATACACACACAACACATATCTCATACCATGCACATACTCACATAGAAGATACACCGCACACCATGGACATATACATACAATACACACCATGCACACACCATGCACACAGTCATTCACTACACACAGGTATGCGGGGTATGTGGCAGATACTTTGTATGTTGATGTTTGGGGCTACCCTGTTTATGTAGGAGCCATATGTAAAGCACTTTGTATGGTGATGTATGTGGCTGCACTGTATTTGAGGGTATGAGGCAGGCATGCCTTTTTGTGGGGATGTATGTGGCTGCAGTGTAGATGGGGCGTGTAGCAGGTACTTTCTATAGTGATGCATGTGGCTGCAGTATATTTGGGGCATGTAGCAGGCACTTTTCTATAGCATTGATTCCCAACCAGGGTGCCTCCAGCTGTTGCAAAACTACAACTCCCAGCATGCCTGGACAGCCGTTGGCTGTCCGGGCATGCTGGGAATTGTAGTTTTGCAACAGCTGGAGGCACCCTGGTTGGGAAGCACAGTTCTATAGTGATGTATATGGCTGCATTGTATAAGGGGGCATGTAGCAGGTACTTTCTATAGTGATGCATGTGGCTGCAGTGTATATGGGGCATGCAGCAGGCATTTTCTATAGTGATGCATGTGGCTGCACTGTAAATAGGGCAGGTAGCAGGCACTTTCTATAGTGATGTATGTGACTGCAGTGTATATGGGGCATTTAGCAGGCACTTTCTATAGTGATGCATGTGGCTGCAGTGTATATGGGGCATGTAGCAGGCACTTTCTATAGTGATGCATGTGACTGCAGTGTATATGGGGCATGTAGCAGGCACTTTCTATAGTGCTGCATGTGGCTGCACTGTAAATAGGGCAGGTAGCAGGCACTTTCTACAGTGATGCATGTGGCTGCATTGTATATGGGGCATGCAGCAGGCACTTTCTATAGTGATGTATGTGACTGCAGTGTATATGGGGCATGTAGCAGGCACTTTCTATAGTGATGCATGTGGCTGCAGTGTATATGGGGCATGTAGCAGGCACTTTCTATAGTGATACATGTGACTGCAGTGTATATGGGGCATGTAGCAGGCACTTTCTATAGTGATGTATGTGACTGCAGTGTATATGGGGCATGTAGCAGGCACTTTCTATAGTGATGTATGTAACTGCAGTGTATATGGGGCATGTAGCATGCACTTTCTATAGTGATGCATGTGACTGCAGTGTATATGGGGCATGCAGCAGGCACTTTCTATAGTGATGCATGTGGCTGCAGTGTATATGGGGCATGTAGCAGGCACTTTCTATAGTGATGCATGTGACTGCAGTGTATATGGGATATGTAGCAGGCACTTTCTATAGTGATGCATGTGGCTGCGCTGTAAATAGGGCAGGTAGCAGGCACTTTCTACAGTGATGCATGTGGCTGCATTGTATATGGGGCATGCAGCAGGCACTTTCTATAGTGATACATGTGGCTGCGCTGTAAATAGGGCATGTAGCAGGCACTTTCTATAGTGATGTATGTGACTGCAGTGTATATGGGGAATGTAGCATGCACTTTCAATAGTGATGCATGTGACTGCAGTGTATATGGGGCATGCAGCAGGCACTTTCTATAGTGATGCATGTGGCTGCAGTGTATATGGGGCATGTAGCAGGCACTTTCTATAGTGATGCATGTGACTGCACTGTAAATAGGGCATGTAGCAGGCACTTTCTATAGTGATGCATGTGGCTGCACTGTAAATAGGGCAGGTAGCAGGCACTTTCTACAGTGATGCATATGGCTGCACTGTAAATAGGGCATGTAGCAGGCACTTTATATAGTGATGCATGTGGCTGCGTTGGATATGGGGCATGTAGCATGCACTTTCTATAGTGATGTATGTGGGTGCAGTGTATTTGGAGCAGGTAGCAGGCACTTTCTATAGTGATGTATGTGGGTGCAGTGTATTTGGGGCATGTAGCAGGCACTTTCTATAGTGATGTATGTGGGTGCAGTGTATTTGGGGCATGTAGCAGGCACTTTCTATAGTGATACATGTGGCTGCACTGTAAATAGGGCAGGCACTTAGTAAGATGAGGCCTTCTGTCATCTGTGAAAGTTGGGAAGTATTCACACACATTACATATTCCAATACTCCTTACTACCTCACTGTCTGATGTGCCTGATCCCTCGTCCATGTCTTGTTGCGCGGAGTTGGCATCCATAATTTGTTCTTCATCCTCATCTAATGACAGAACACGAAGGTTACACAACTCACTTCACAGACTGAGATTTTCTTACAGAGAAAAAGTAACCAAACTGCAGTATAATGTTACTTCAATGGTCATGTGCATTGTACAGACATAGATATTTCTATGGCAAAACTTTGTGCACCCCCCTCCCCCGTTCACTCACCTGAGTCTCGGTATCTTTTGTGCCCCTTTGTTCTCTTCATGGAAGACAATTCTATCTCTGCTTGTGGAACCAGATTAAAGTCCTGCATTAAAAAAAACACAAAGGACACCATAAAAATCTCAAGATAAATGTCTACATTGTTGCCTCTCCATCGCCATGTCTGCTATTACAGCTCAGCCCCATTCAGATAAATGCTGACACCTTGGATGGGTCTGAGCTACAATACCGCTCACAACCTGCCGACAAGTGTGGTGCTGCCAATCCTCGACAACACAAAAAAAACTTTGGAATTTTAGAAGTTTTCACATGATGTAGATCCATTAATCTGTGTTATTGCCAGAAAGGGTGGGCCCCTAAGATCAGGTTATCACCTTTTTTTTCACTACCTCTTCATATCCTACAATTGTAAGACTCAATGGCCCTCATTTACTAACAGGATCCCAACACTTTTTGTCGGGTTTTGCGCCAGAATTTGCACCAGAATCTGGCGCACAACCCGACAAAATCAAAATCACTCAGAGTGAAAAAAAAAACTACAAAAGGGGCGTTTTTCCCGACAAAAGGGGCGTGTTCCCGACAAAAAGAGAAAAAACTCTCAGAGTGTGAAGAAAACTCACAGGAAAACCTGTGAGTTTTGCTTCACAGAAACCCGACATCTCAGAGCTGTGGGGAAATTACTCAAAACGGAGTGAATTCTGCTACCCCCAGCATGGAACAGGGTCTGTTCCATGTTGGGGGTAGTAGTACAGGGGCTGAGGGATTGATCGCACCGGGTCTCACTTCTGAGACCCGATCCGATCAAAAGTTATTAAGCAGGGGAGCGGGCGGCATGTTCCGATCCCCTGCAATGTACAGTAAACTTTCATTTTTAAATTCCCCACCAGAAGCCCTGAATGGCCGGGACCGAGGAGCCAATCAGGAACCCTGGCAGGGTTTTAATATAGAAGCGCTGTGGTGGGCAAAGATGTATAGAATCGCTGGGGGGGGGGGGGGGGGGTATATATCTGGCCCCTCCAGCGTTTCTATATATATTTCCCCCTGCTGTGCTATATCAAACTTAGTGGCCACTGTGCTTGAATAAATGTACTGCTCCCCCCAGCGCTATTATATATCTATACTGACCCCGCTGCGCATATACTGACCCCCGCTGCGCATATTTATATATATATATATATATATATATTTTTATATATATATATATACTGCCTCCCCCAAGCTGCGCATGTTAATCTTCATCTTCTCTCTCCCATGGCTGCCAATGAATGAAAACTCTATTAGCAGCGGAGCGGAAGGTTGCTGCCCGCTCACACTGCTAAGAGTTTGTCATTCATAGCGGGCAGCAGCTGTATATCATGCTGTGGGGGTCAGACATATGGATATATGTCTGACCCTCACAGCATCTATATATACAGGTGCCGGCTCACCGCTATGAATGACAAGTAAGCTATTAGGAGCAGCAGCGCGCCTCCGCTCCCTGCACTGCTTTACTTGTCATTCATAGCGGTGAGCCGGCACCTGTATATATAGATGCGCAGTAGGGGTCAGACATATGGATATATATCTGACCCTCACAGCATCTATATATACAGGTGCCGGCTCACCGCTATGAATGACAAGTAAAGCAGTGCAGGGAGCGGAGGCGCGCTGCTGCTCCTAATAGCTTACTTGTCATTCATGGCGGTGAGCCGGCATTTGTATATGTATGATGTGGGGGTCAGACATATATCCATATGTCTGACCCCCACAGCATGATATGCAGCTGCTGCCCGCTATGAATGACAAACTCTTAGCAGCGTGAGCGGGCAGCAGCCCTCCGCTCCCCTGCTAATCGAGTTTTCATTCATTGGCAGCCAGGGGAGGGAGAAGATGAATATTAATATGCGCAGCTTGGGGGGGGGGGCAGTATATATATAAATATGCGCAGCGGGGGTCAGTATATTTGCGATAATAGCGCTGGGGGGAAGTACATTTATTCAAACGCAGCGGCCACTAAGTTTGATATAGCGCAGCAGGGGGAAATATATATAGAAACGCTGGAGGGGCCAGATATATACCCTTCTGGTGGGGAATTTAAAAATTAAAGTTTACAGTACATTGCAGGGGATCGGAACATGCCCCCCGCTCCCCTGCTTAATAACATCTGATCGGATCGGGTCTCAGAAGTGAGACCCGGTGCGATCAATCCCTCAGCCCCTGTACTACTACCCCCAACATGTAACAGACCCTGTTCCATGATGGGAGTAGTAGTACAAGCACTAATGTAGTCAGAATTTGCTGAGACTTTTTTCTGTCGCACAGAATACATTTTGTGCGACAGAAAAAAAAACTGCGACAGAAAGAAAGGGAAATTGGGCGACAGATTAGTAAATCACAAGGAAAAAAAAAGAGGAGTACACTGAAAAAAAAACCACCTAACTGACACTCCAGTCTTTGTAAATGAGGGCCAATATCTATTTTAGCTCTTTGGAGGTAGAAGAGATAAGCGGCAACAATGCATCATTGACAGCACTTATCCATGGAAAAACTATACACTTAGATCAAACTCTATCTATTTACTGTTTCCTTGATATTAGACTAGCAGTCCCTAGAGCAGTGTTTCCTAACCAGGATGCCTCCAGCTGTTGCAGAACTACAACTCCCAGCATGGCCAGACAGCCTTCGGCTGTCTGGCCATGCTGGGAGCTGTAGTTTTGCAACAGCTGGAGGTACCCTGGTTGGAAAACACTGCCCTAGAAACACAGTGGGAGCTGCCAACAAGTCTGTAATGTAAGGGCCAGCTTGTGATCGATAGACCTAACAATAGATCCTGTTAAAATGGAGGGGTGGCTGGCTCCACGAATTGCCTGTATCAAGGCTGATAGACAAAAAACAGCCAGGAACAATCTGGCCCTTATGTAAATGAACCAACCTGACAACTTCTTACATTGTTTTCAAAAATTTGCAAGTATCATATGTTGGATAAAAGGGAACTGGTGATACAAATGAGGTAAGCGATTGCTTAATTTACATTGTACTGATAAAGCAGGACAACCATGCTATTGTTATGTTAAGCCCTTCCTCCTGTTTACGTGCCACTCCATGGCGCTGTCTGGGAAACAGCGCCATAGGCTGAACGTCTTATCCCCTATCTGCAGCACAGGGGATAAGTGTCTCCGTGTGCGAAGCAGTGACAGAGCGGTGGTCGACATGCATCTCTATGGGAGAGTCAGACTTATAGCGCTCGTGTATCTCCAGCTCTCCCATAGAGATGCATAGAGGAGACATGTCCACCACATGCATCTCTATGGGAGAGTCAGACTTACAGCGCTCGTGTATCTCCAGCTCTCCCATAGAGATGCATTGAGGAGACATGTCCACCACTGCTGTGTGCGTTGGTCGCTCCATGCATGAGGAGAGCTGGGGCAGCTGGGGCAGGAGATTGTGGGAGGTACCTGCAGTCTGACCCCCTTGATCAATCACTTATCATCTATGGATATCCCCTTAGGTGATAAGAAGTTAATTACTGGAGAACCCCTTTAAATAGAGCTGAGCCTGTCCATGTTAACCCTGCTTGTTTTGTATTTCTTTCAATGCCTATTTTTTTTCTTCATGTGTAAAAATGGAAATGTGTGGAGAAATTGACTAAATAAAAATTAAAAAAAATAAAATAAATAGAGCTGAGCTGCAATACCAGACAGAACCTTAGATTGGGTTGGTGCTTTTATTTTTTTTTGTAGAAAACAAACCAAATTTTGCTATCCTCCTATGGAAATACACTGATTTCATTGAAACCATGGGTGACCTTCATTCCACTGAATAGGTATACAGAATGGACATTGGACAACTTACAACCACTTTGTCTTTTGTGTCTTCTTCACTGTCTTTTTCATGTTCCCCCTTAGCCACTGAGTTGGGATCTTCCAGCCCAGTTCCATGTATGCGGTCAGAGCACGATGTCCTGACAGGAGGGGAGGTGTTATTTCTGTACGCTGGGCTTAGTGTAGGGCCCTCATAGCTATGCCTTTGTTCTCTCTTGATGTCATTTGGATAGGTGTGTTGACTTCTTTTGGTGTCGGAAAGGTCCAGTGGTTTGTCTGGAGCCTCCTCATTCTCCTCGGATGTCATCTCGGCCTCTACACACTTGGTTTCTTTCTCTTCCAAGTCTTGCTCTCCTTCTTGGCTATTGATCTGCTTGCTGTTCCTCCAGTGAGCACTTAAGACCTGTATCAGGGACATTTCCCTGTCTTCTTGGCTTTCCCTCCGTAGACATTTCTGGACGTCGCCTCTTGAGTTTGCTATCCTAAGTCCTTGGTTTTGCTTGGTTAGCAAGTAGTGAACTTTCTCTCTTTGGGCTGCTTGATTTATTCTGTTCTTCAGTCCTTGCTCTCTGACGTATAACATGGCTCCTTGCAGCTCTGCCATCGCCACCTTTTCTTCCCAGTTATCTTCAGATCGTTTCCTTTCTAAAGGAGTTTCCAAATGTTTGTCCAGTAAAATGTGAGCTGCCCCATCACTCTGCAATCCACCACCGCGTTGAGCCAGATGCTTCTGGATGTAGTGTTGTTTCAAGAGAGTAAATTGTTCTGCTGAGAGGACGTGTTTTAAAGGTTCAAGAGGAAAAGGCGAGCTACGCGTCTCCACCGGGAGCTCCTTCGAATGTCTATGAATGAGATGCAATATTCATGAATGAACAACCCTATGAGAAATCTTATTGTATGCTATAGGCCGGTGGTCTCTAACAGCTGTGAAACTAGAATGCTCATTTGTCAGTGTATGAGCTGTAGCCTTTAAACAGCTGTATGTCTTTAAAGGTATATTCCCCTCTCATGATGTGATGGAATATCACTAAGATATATTTTTTGCATTATGATTGGGAAGGGTTTGCCATATAGCCTGAGAAAGAGGGTACAGTAGTGCTAATGTAAATCTATGGCCCCTTCACTTTTTTCCTGCATACTGGTTCCATTTACTTGAATAGAACTGTGTTGCAGTTCCCTGGAGGGTCCTAATGTTTGTCCCACACAAATCATCCTAGTGATTTACCATCACTTTTTAAGATGGGAATACAGCTTTAAAAAAAAACTATGATATGAAATAATTGCACCATGTACATTCACAACACAATCTTACTAAGTGTATGGCTTCATCCCAACCCTATAAAGAGAGTCATCATGCAACTAACAAAATACCTTGCGTCGCCCTTTACTTTAAAACATCTCTTATATATCTATGGACTATGGACACCTTTGCATCTTTTTTTGCATTGTATGTATTATGTGATTTTTTATTTTGTTTCTGCAGCTTACATGTATTATAATACAGAGCAAGCCTCTTGATGCCTTTAGTGCTGATCCTGTCATCTGGGCTAACTGTAGTCTCCAGCCCCTCCTGTGTTTTCTTGAACGCTCATCTAAGCTTGCATCTGATAAAAAAACGATTTGTGTACAGGTGTGGCTAGAACTAGAAACCAAGCTGAGCTCAAGAAACCTAATGGCATTTAGCAGCTTGCAGTGTGTTCTGAAAGTTTTCAGACACTTTCACTTTTCTCAAATTTTGTTACGTTGTAGGCTTGTGCTAATAAAAGAAAAGAAAAACAAATTTCCCCCATAATGACAAAGTGAAAACAGATTGGTACAAATATTTAATAATTTATTGAAATGGCAAAACTAAAATTTAACATGGACATAAGTATTCAGACCCTTTACTCAGTACATAGTTAAACATAATTATGCAATGCAATGAAAAAGATGCAAAGGTGTTCATAGCCTTCAATTCCAATAAAGCCATATATCATCCTTACTTCAACCATATAAGAAACTTAGGTGACTTACATTTCATGGTTAGGGCTACACTTATTCATAGGTGGTGGTTGCACATTGTGTCCACCCTTGGCTCCTGGTCTCATTACAGCGATGGTTCCATGAAGCTGGTTGGATATTCGTTGCTGGTTGTGAGTACTAAGGAAGAGTTTCTGCACACCAGACATATTCTGGAAAGCAAAATTCTGTGAAGTTAGATGTAGTTCAAACCCACATTGTTATAGCAGACAATTCAATTAAAGAACATTTCCCAAAAAGAAAGCCATTTCTGATCCTACACAAATGCTGGGTAACAATCACTAAAGAGTAGAGGGTACATAGCCTGTCACTGCTGAAGAGGGCACCAACGGTGCTGATTTGAACTTCCTGTGGATATCTAGCTGTTGCCAAACCACAACTACCACCGGTTGAGGAACAGCACCATATGATTTGACCGATACCCTGCCATTGTGAGTCAATCTTTACTATATGGCCTTTTATTCATGAACCAGTTGCTTGGACTGAATTGTCCTTAAAGTACCGGAAATATATATTATATATTTATATATAATATTAAATAATATTCAGTTCCCCCATACATACCATGTCAGCCTGGCGAGCTTCATTATCTAGTCCCTGCAGATTCTTCACTGCCGATGACAGTCTTAAGACTGCTGCGCATGTTTCTGACATGGGAACATAGAAACAAAGCCATAACATATCAGATCTTTATTTTATTTTTTTGTTGCTTGACACATATTTTGGGATAATCTCTTTTAGGGTGGGCTCACACATGCACAAAACACACCCGTGTGAATTGCTGCACTGGGGCTCTCTCTCAGTCATGGGCAGTGCAGTGATGGGTATGGATCAGAGGTTCCCATTGATGTCATTGGGAGATTTAGCGCTGAACCACACTGAAATGACATGAAATGTCACTTTTTTTCAGCATGTTTCCCCCATTCCCATTGAAGTCAATTGGAGCAGGGTTTTGGTCAGTAACACTGCGCTGTTTGAAAATGAAAATCAGTGCATTTTCTGCATTCAAAAACAGTGCATTTCAGTGTTACCTGGAATGTTCCTTTAAAGGGTACCTTTCATCAAAAAAACATTTGATATATTATAGTTTAATGTATGCAGAATAACTTTCCAATAGCATGTTATTAAAAAAATATGCTTCTTTCTATTAATTTTCCACTTTGAAAAAATGACCACTAGGGGTCTCCCTACCAGTCCTTTTGTATAGATTTCAGACTCATGCTGGAGTTCTAAATCTCAGACTGCAGCCGGGACAAAAGCAAAATCCCTGGCAGTGAGCAGTGCTGAGTTTGTCTGTGTTCCGGCTGCAGTCTGAGATTTAGGACTCCACGAGTCTGAAATCTATACAAAACGACTGGTAGGGAGACCCCTAGTGGTCATTTTTTCAAAGTGGAAAATTAAATAGAAAGAAGCATATTTTTTAATAACATGCTATTGGAAAGTTATTCTGCATACATTAATCTATAATATATCAAAAGTTTTTTTGATGAAAGGTACCCTTTAAGGTGGCCATGCATTGCCAAATTGGGGACCTGATTTCAATGTCATATTGTGACCTCCTCCATAGGTTCCCATACAATCTGATGATAGGTAACCTGCATGCACATTATGTCCTGTATACTGTTGTGTATGTATGGTATCAATTAATGTATGACTGACCTTCAGGTACTTGACGTTCAAGGATTATCTCTGACATCTCCTTGTCTTTGCTGGTCTTTTCTGTGCTGATTTTGTGATTCCCAGAGGAGACTCCGGGCTGCTGAGCCTCAGGGGTGATATTATTTTCTGGGGAATTACTTCTAGATCTGCTTCTCCCACTAATAAGAATAACTTAATATTAAATTTCTGTTTCTCTTCTATAACATTGTTATATTATATTTAGACCACGTTGTGGCATAACTTTGTAGGTTGTATAAAATAATAGTTACATGAGTTATCCCAAGATTCAAAGTTATCCCCCTACCCTCAGATTACTGGAAAACTATCTGATCGGTAAGGGGTCTAACCACTGTGAGAACGGAGGCCCATTGTCACCCAAGTGAATTAAAGGGTACCTCTCATCAAATAAACTTTTGATATATTTTAGATTAATGAATGTTGAATAACTTTCCAATAGCATGTTAATGAAAAATATGCTTCTTTCTATTGTATTTTTCCCGATCAGTCCTGTCAGCAAGCATTTCTGACTCATGCTGGAGTCCTAAACACTCAGAGCTGCCAGCCTGCTTTGTTCACAGCCAAACAGGCTGTAAACAAAGCAGGCTGGCAGCTCTGAGTGTCCTCCTTTGTGAACAAAGCAGACTGGCAGCTCGTAGTGTTTAGGACTCCAGCATGAGTCTGAAATGCTTGCTGCCAGGACTGGTAGGGAGACCCCTAGTGGTCATTTCTTCAAAGTGGAAAATTAAATAGAAAGAAGCATATTTTTTTTAATAACATGCAATTGTAAAGTTATTCTGCATACATTAATCTATAATATATCAAAAGTTTTTTTGATGAGAGGTACCCTTTAAGCAGCAGCACACATGCTCAACTCCCAAACATTGCAGATTTCAGCGCTTGTACAAGTTCTGTGGAGAATGAATGAAGCAGAGGCCAAGCATGCCTTAAAAGTTCTCCGGTGTTTAGATCTACCCCCGTAGATCAGCTAGCTAGTCCTCTGCTGTGGATAGGTGATAACTTTTTGCCGGTGACTTCCTCAAGCACACATGGGAGGTTGGCCTCCTCTGTGGAAGCAGATATGCTTCTCCATTAGAATGCTGGCCATACAGCAATTCATCACATCTACACAACCTGTATTAGTAGGACATAATCCAACAACAAATAAACTATATGTAAAAAAAAAAAAAAAAAAGGCAAGAGCCCAAAACTATATTAACCTACAATGACCCGCCTTAAATCAAAATAATAGGTACCACGATATAGGACAAAGTATAAACTTTATTGGCAAAATCAATGCAATACATATGAATAAACCCACCCAAAGGACGATTTAAAAACACAGTGGTGGGGGAACACAGATAAGGAAAATGTATAATGATGTCATACATAGATATCGGAAGCACAATACACTCACAATGAATGCATTGGAGGTCATATAAATGCAAACCGAGGTGAATACCTCTATGTGATTATATAAATATATTATGGGGACCAATATCAGTAGATATAGTACAGTAATGTCTCCTTCTTTATGAAAAATACAATAGGAACACCTATGCTGGTGACCACAGTGCGCTCTAACAAACACAAAAGACCCACCACAGATAGGTACTGTTGCACAGCTGTTCCCCCACCTCACACTCCAACGCGTTTCGCCCTGCTTCTTCCGGGAGTGTTTTTAAATTGTCTTTTGAGTAAATTTTTTTATGGTGGGTTTATTCATATGTATTGTATTGATTTTGCCAATAAAGTTTATACATTGTCATATATTGTGGTACCTATTATTTTGATTTAAGGCGGGTCATTGTAAATTCATCACATCTGCCTGTGAAGGCTAGGGTTTTATGGATGCATTTTCCCATCTACAATATATTAATGGTATTATTGCAGTGCTTGACAAATTTGCTAAGAATCTAGGAGCAAGAAAAAAATTTTTAGGAGCCAGGATGCCGCAAATTGCATCATGTGATGTCACTACGAAACGTGGTTATGTGATGTCATAGTCATAACTGTCTCTTCATTTCTCCTTGTGTGTCACAGGTATTACTACTGTGCCCTCATTTCCCCCTGTGTGTCACATTCCTTACTGTCCCCTCATCTCTCCCTGTGTCAGTTTTACTTACCTCTGCCTCCATTCCCACGCTAATCCCCTGCTCTGCCTTGTGTTCAGCAATGGATGTCTTTGGTTTGTGCTCCGGTGCCAAATGACTGCCACAGCCAATCAGAATCCTCGCCGTGACACTCTGTATTCTGGAGTATGGAGCACCACAAAAGAGGCCGCTTATAGGCTGCTCCGGTAACACCGAAGAACCGACCACAGGCGGAATGGAGGATCAATGCAGGAACGGAGGTGGAGGTAAGTAAAACAGTTTTTTTTTTTCTTTCAAAAGATGAACACTAAAACATTAAAATGGGCTGACAAAAAACTGTGATTTGTCAAGCACTGTATTATTGTATCACAGTCATGATTAAAGTGGTACTCCGGTGGGAAACTATTTTTTTTTTAAATCAACTGGTGCCAAAACATTAAACAAATAACTTCTATTTAAAAATCTTAATCCTTTCAGTACATATCAGCTGCTATATTGCTCCAGAGGAACTTGTATAGTTCTTTTCTGCCTGAGCACAGTGCTCTCTGCTGACACCTCTGTCCATGTCAGGAACTGTCCAGAGAAGGAGCATTTCCCCACTGCAAACCTCTCCTGCTCTGGACAGTTCCTGACACAGACAGAGGTGTAAGCAGAGAGCACTGTGGTCAGACAGAAAAGAACTTCACAACTTCCTCTGTAGTTTACAGCAGCTGATAGGTACTGGAAGAAACATGATTGTTAAATAGAAGTAATTTACAAATCTGTTTGACTTTCTGGCACCAGTTGATTTAAAAACATTTTTTTTCCACCGGAGTACCCCTTTAAGGACTATGGGACCAAAACACATCTGCTCTGTTTTTGTTGCTGTCTTTTTAATGAGAAAACATCAAAAATTAGAATTTTATCTATTGGAGCTGAAAGTTGCTTTCTTTGCATTCTTTACCCATGAGTCTGGGGGACATCTTTTGTGCTCCACATGTATGGGAGATACCAGTGGATGCATAATAGTGCTGGACTCCCTTTGGTGTAATTAATGACTTTTATTCTTGAAACAATTCCTTTAAAGGGGTACTCTGCTGCCCTGCTTCCGGAGCTCCGCACCCCAGCGTCCGGAAGTTTATTGTTCCGAACGCTGTGTGCGGGCTTCCGTGTACAGGGCCGCCCTTCGTGACATCACGCCTGCCCCCTTGTGACGTCACGCCCGCCCCCTTAACGAAAGTCCCATAGACTTTCGTTGAGGGGGCGGGTGGGTGTGACGTCACGAGGGGACGGGCGTGACATCACAAGGGGCGGCCCTGAACACGGAAGCCCGTACACAGCGTTCGGAACAATAAACTTCCGGACGCTGGGGTGCGGAGCTCCGGAAGCAGGAAGGCAGCGGAGTACCCCTTTAAGAATAAATATTTCTCAAATTAAAGGAGTATTTTGACCAAATTTATCTTATCAGTATGGGCATGTCAATCAAGTAGACAGACACATTGGCAGCTCTCTCTTCATCTTTTCATATTTGACCTAGATTGCAAGCAGGGTGGGACCCCCACCTATCAGACATTTATGCTGTAGATCTATCATGTTGGAATACCACCCTTCCACATTTACATGCATATAAATATAAGAGGGATCTGATGACCAAATATACATGAAATCTGATCTAATACATCGACTTTTATGTTTATGACAATGTATTTTTTGCTGAAAGAAAAGTGATCCGACTGGAAACAAATGTCGGCCCATTACAGACCAGTGGAACCTGTTGGTGTAATCTGTACACACCCTCCTTCTGCAATTATATGCTCACATATGGATGGAGTCCAGGGAATTTTCCATAGTTGAAGACGGAGCTATGTCCTTAGTAGCTAGAGCTACTTCACAAGGATTGAGCAGTATACCACCATATGGATTTTCTTGCTAATCTCTTTGCCCCATAATGGGCATACCTAATGGAACTAGATGGCAGAAAGCTGGCATCTTATGCTTTTGTCAAAAAAGGGAATAAGGTGCTTTGACAGCTCCAGCTATGCTAATCTGCCGATCACATTGATACAGGCTTGTAGCTGAATTGCTCCAACCAATACAAAGAAATATCCTTATACTGGCACACAATAGAGAAGTTCCAGTGGATGGTTTCTCTCTATGGCAGTGTTTAGAACTGCAGAACTTTAAAGGGGTACTCCATTGGCCAGCGTTCGAAAGTAAATGTTCCAAATGCTGTTTTCACTCTGCGAGGGTCAGACACACCCCTTGTGACATCACGGTCACGCCCCCTCAATTCAGGTCTATGGGAGGGGGCATAATGGCTGTCACGATCCCTCTCATAGACTGGCATTGAGGGGGCGCGTCCGTGATGTCACGAGGGGGCGTGGCCGACCCCCACAGTGCGAAAACAGCGTTCGGGACATTACCTTAGAATTCTGGCCAGTGGAGTACCCCTTTAAGTTCTATCAAGGGCATGATGGGAGATGTAGCTTTGCAACAGCTAAAGTAGCACAGGTTGAGGACCACCGTGCTAAAGCATAGAAGCTCTATAAAATGATGTTATACCTGATATTCATCTCGGCACATTTGACTTTCCTCAGCTCATCCAGTAGAGTCTTGTTCTCGTCCTTCAACAAGTTAATTTCATTTGCTGCAAAACAGAAAGAACGCGTTGACATGTAGAATTTAAATCTGCCCATTGCATATTCAATTGCAAACAATCCATAACTGTGAATGTAATTTTATGCAGACCCCCCACTACTCCCTACTATGGCTTTGTTACAAATTACTGGGGGATGGGGCTAATATACTATTTATGGCCCAGATTTACTAACGCTTTCTAATAGTTTTTTTTTATTTTCAGCCTTAATAACCTTATAAATATTACACCAATTATTAATAGTAAACCAAGTATTACACCAATTATTAATATTAAACCAAATATTACACCAATTATTATATTGACACCAATAACCTAATTCTTTGATAGTGTAAACTTAAAAGGGTATTCTGGTGGAATACATTTTTTTTTAAAACCAACTGTTGCAAAAAAGATCCTTCCAGTGCTTATCATCTGCTGTACCCCTGTCCGTGTCAGGAATTGTCCCGAGCAGGAGAGGTTTGCTATGGGGATTTGCTCCTTCTCTGGACAGATCCTGACACGGAGAGAAGTGTCAGCAGAGAGCACTGTGGTAAGAAAAGAACTATGCAACTTCCTGTGCAGCATACAGCAGCTAATAAGTACCGGAAGGATTAAGATTTCTAAATAGAAGTAATTTACAGATGAGAAGTCTGAGTGGAGTCTGATAAAGCGAACCTGCATGAAACAGCTGTATATCCAATCCAGTCTGTGGTCGTCTGTTTGTTTGCATTGTCCTGCACTATTCTAATCCTCGGATGCCCACAATAAAGAATTAAGTTTAATACTATGCAGAGGGTGAGTGCCATGAACTTTTTCTATTACCTATTAAGATCAGAATTCTCAGGTCTGTTCGTAAGGGCAGATAATTATTCTTTATTCTAGAGATGTATTACAGATTGGAGGCAAAAACATGAATCTAGCGGAGCATCTGTGTGTTCATTATGTACTCACTTAGAGATGAGATCTGCTGAAGATTGTGGAAGTGACAGTTTTCGTATTCATGCTGCTTCTTCTTTGCTAGTTCTTGGGTTACTGTGCACCGATCACATAGACCAGCTCTCAACCTGAAGACCAAATAATAACATGTGAAATATGATGCTAAAGCTTAATAGATATATATTTGTTTTTATATGGAGATGTACATACAAATAGAATAAAAGACAAGCATCTGGAGCAAACTCACCTGTTTTCGAGCACCTTTATGTTTTCATTCAGCACTTTTAGCTGCTCCCTTAGTACATGGTTCTTTGAAAATAACTCTTCAACCCGTTGCGAGTCTCTAAAATGGATCAACAAGTGAATACACTGTTAACCTCTGTCTTTGCAAGCTGTATCATGTATACACATAGCTAAGTTTAGTAACCTCAGCCACCTGCTCATCTGTAGAGTTTATTACTATTTGTTCTTTATACCATAAAATACGAAACTTTTATTGCCTGTCAAAGACATTTTACTCTTTGTGTCACAACATTTTTTTAGGTACCGCAATGGGAGCAAACAATATGCCTGTAGTGCTTTTTTCTTCAGGCAGAGGGAGCAGGAGAATTGCACAGTCTCAGACTGTTAGCCAGTTTATTTACTTGATAGTGTAATAGTGTCCTTCATAAAGATATCAGTGGGAACTCATAAATCACATATGTATGAAAGCTGAGAGAAATAGTTGGGTGGAGTCTGACTTACCGACACTTCTCCATTGTTAATTCTGTGAGCTTGGCTTGCATACCTGAAACAGTAGAAGTCATAGTTATTTACTGCTAGGTAGTAGATCCAAATGGTTGTTCTTAGTAGATATTAGTAAATATTCGTAAGTATATTTTGCATATACACAGCCATTGATCCACATCGATCACCATAATGTAAAATATATCCTTTACTGATTCCCTGTTAGTAATCAAGTAATATTTATGTAATAAAATGTTTCCAATACATTTTCAATGGATTTTAAATGATTTTGACTGATTACTTTCATTTTGGTCATATCATGTACACAGCTGTTACTATGTTCATTTTTGGCTGGTTAGTTGTCCAGGTCATCCATAGTAAAATTTCCAACATTTTATGGTTCACTTTGTCTGGACAGCACTGGTTCTGTATGCCATGTGGCAGGTAAGTAGACATTGGAAGGAAGTACATACAGGTGGAAGTCTGTAGCAGATTTTATCGCTTGTTTACCAAAGGAGTGGTTAATAATTAGAGTAACAGCATTGTTGCTTCAAGCAAGAAAGACAATGTAACATTAAAGAACGTACTACATGTAGATCACTAAAATTCACCTAATCCAGTTCAGGAGGAACAATATCAAGCAGTTTAAAGCTCTTTTCACATTAGTGTTATGCTCCTTCCAACAGGCCTTTGATATATTTTATGGCAAAAATAGAGGAGTCTGCATCTTTGCCATCAGAAATACTGGAACCACAATAGACCCTGTTATATGTCAATGGGGTTCATCACAATTTTTGGCATCCAATCATGGGATCCTATCATGGGGTATATACTAAAGTGGACAGAACTTTAATTGTAAAGATTTCTATGTGATACCTGTGCCTATGTTTTTTTTCTGTTTGGAATAAGTGTCTTGTTAGAGGGTCATTTACATTAGATTCATTTTGGCTGAAACCACAGATTTCAGCAGGATTAGCTATCCATCTAGTATGTATGGGGACCTCTCAACTCTCCCATGACATCAGATGTCGGGGAAAAGAAGGATCAAGTAGCTGGATTTCCAAATGCCTAATCTTTTGTTCTGAAGGGAGATAAGCCGCAGATATAGAAGTGTGGCAGTGGCCTTCCACCCCTTGTATTTCAGAACTCATGCATTATCAGCTGAGCCAAATGTGCATGTATGTGAGGGGGTTGGGAGGAATAGCTGTTAGCCAAAAGAGCATTCAACTCACAATTATCTGAAGTGAATGACTTCAATAAATATTTGTAGAGTTGTCTTCTATCCAATTGCTAAAAAATGTAATTCAGGAATTTAGTAACTGTGGTCCCTTGGGCCCACCAGAGGAAAATTATTCTGAGGGCACACTTTCTGTCTATATAGGATGTACATCCTACACGTTTTTTGTAAATGGCAAGTGGCAAGTGACTGGCTCCAATGCCTCATCCAAATGTCTGCTGGACCTTTAGAGGGAACCTGAATGTGCCAGAGGATTTTTATGTTTCTGTGGAAGATGGTGACACATGAGTAATGTTTTATTTTTCTTTATAACAGTTTTTATCATTTTGTATGATCTTCTAAATCTCTCTGTGAATAGGAAATTAACAGAACACCTGTTTGCTTTAGACAGTGTGCCAAATTCTGTAATGATCCCTCGATTTCCCCTGTGGATAATATAAGCAGTCATGTGATATACCTCTATACCTCCTGTGTTTTATACCTAACTAGCTGAGTACCCGGCGTTGGCCGGTTTTTCCTTCCTAATCCTTGTTGGGGAGGAAAATCAACAAAGGAGTAAGCTTTTGATTTCAAATCCCATCCTCATATATTGTTGTCATATCCCTACCCCATATACCATCCCTATATCATGACCTCCTATCCCGTGTTCCTATGCCGTCCTCACATCCCGTCCGCATATCCCGTCCCGACCTCATATCCCGTCCTCATATCCCCACCTCATATCCCGACCTCATACCCCGTCCTCATACACTGTCCTCATACCCCCTCCTCCTATTCCGTCCTCCTATCCAGTCTTCCTATGCTGTCCTCACGTTCCTTATATTCTATCCTCATATCCTGACCTCATGTCCCATCCTCAGGTGGGACTGATTTGTGGTGAAGATATTGTAAGCTGAAAATAGAAGGGGACGTGCCTTTGTGGGACTGGGCATGATTTGCAAGCCAGACCGATGCACAAAAAGGGTAGAGAATAGCAAAGGAGTGGGGCTTAAACAGTGGGCTTGTCTTTGTGAGATGGGGTGTGGCTTGCAAGCCGGACTGACACATTCACCAGGAGATACAGAGCGGAGCTTGTGGAGTAAGGTACTGGAAGTCCCATATACTTGCATGGGACTTGAAACAAAAACCCATCTTTTATATAAGGGTGTAGGTAAGGGTTAATTTAACTATCATATATTTTTATTTGACATATAAGTAATGTGTGTACCAGGTATCATTGAAATATCTCCAGACGTACAGAAGTTATGCCGGAACATACATTTTTCCGTAGATTTGTATGGGACTTTAAACAAAAACCTGACCCTCACAAATGGGGGTAGTTAAGGGTTAAATTAACTATCCTATATTTTTAGTGGACATATAGGGTTCACATCGCGTTTTGTCCCATACGGGACCGCATAGTGCAGGGGGAGCTGAAAACTTGCGCTCCCGTATGCGGTCCCGTATGTAATTCATTTCAATGAGCTGACCGGAGTGAAACGCTGACTCCAATCGGCTCAATTTTGCCCCGTATGCGGTTTTCCACCGGACCTAAAATCGTAGTCGACCATTCATTGAAATGAATTACATACGGGACCACATACGAAGGCATACGTGAGCGCAAGTTTTCAGCTGCCCCTGCCGTATGCGGTCCATTATGGGACAAAACGTGATGTGAACCCAGCCTAACATGTGACCAAGTATTATCGAAATATCTCCAGCCGTTTGGTAGTTATGCAGTAACATATATTTCCCATAGACCTGAATGGGACTTTAAACAAAAACCCAGACCCTGGCAAATGGGGGTGAGTAAGGGTTAAATCCCTTATCCTATGTTTGTTGTTGACATATTAGTACCACGTGTGCCAAGTTTCATGTTAATATCTTTAGCCTTTTGGACGTGATGCTGGAACATACAGACACACATACATACATACATACACACACACATACGCACACACACACGCATACACACACACACGCATACACACACAGACATACATACATACATACACACACACATACACACACACATACATACACACACATACACACACACACACGCATACACACACATACACACAGACATACATACATACTTACACACACACATACATTGAGTTTTATATCTATAGATACCACACACATTGCTGATCATTACTGTGAAAATATTCTCTGCCCAAGTACTTGAGACACGTGACAAACCAGTCTGACTGGGTTCTGGCTTTTTACACAATTCCAACAGCTATTTGCACTTCAACGTACACTGTGTTTGTGTTCTAAGAAAATGTGACATTGAAAGAAGTCCCAAATACTTGTTAAATTCCATGTACCTTAATCTGGTTTGAGGTGATGAAACGTCTGGTCACACATCACAGACAATATTGGGTTGAAGGGTTTATGTTACAGCGTTGTTACCTTAAAGGGGTACTCCACCCCTAGACATCTTATCCCCTATCCAAAGGATAGGGGATAAGATGTCTGATCGCGGGGGTCCCGCCGCTGGGGACCCCCTCAGAAACAGGTGGGTGCTGAATGCTATATTGCGGGGGTCCTCAGCGGCGGGACCCCCGCTATCAGACATCTTATCCCCTATCCTTTGGATAGGGGATAAGATGTCTAGGAGTGGAGTACCCCTTTAAATCTACAGGACTATAGATAGACATGTATAAAGGAAAACAAGGGTCATCTCAAGATTGCCCTAACTGGACCCTGGTCAAGTTGGAAAAGGTGGAATGACCTGAGAGATATGTCTGGGGCCTTACTGGAAGGATATTCATTGTACACAGGAGGCATGTGGGAGAAAGTACCACAATATGATGCCAACCTCTCATCAGATGGCAAATATCTTACTTATCCTAGACTTGAAATAGACTAATAGGCTACTTTCACAGATGTCCGAAATGCTGAAAATTTAGTGGAAAAACATGTGTATTTGGGTATAAATTTGCTGCAGTATAAACAGAGTTGAAAAAAAAAGTTGCAGATTCAGCTGTGGAGTAAAAATCCGCAACAATAATATATTAATTATAAATTAACTCTGCAGATTTAAATCCCGACCACAGATTACTTTCTGCATGGATTTCATCCAGATTTTTTCCTCAACAGGCGCAGAATGATTTCTTAAAGAGGACCTGTGGCCAATCCCCAAAAAATGAAATTGCCGTATTATAAAATAACTTCGGGTGCCCTGATCACACACCTTTTTACAGTTTCTTGATATGCCCTCCCAGTTCTGAAATATGAGGTTTTATAGTTTGACTGACAATTCAGGGAATAAGTCAGATGGGCGTGAACTTAATTTTAATAATGAAAAAACTACATTTTTGCTCACCACTTTGATGACTCCCGTAGTGCACTGATCTTTTGCGAAAGTGCTGTGCCGAATTCCATACAAACAAAAAAGTAAAGGATCCAGCACGTAAATGTCTGTAAATGCCCTTAAAAGTGAATCTTCCTTTATTAGAGCATATGAAAAGGTAGCAACAACATGGACATGAATCTCATACAGAGAAGATTTGACGCGTTTCAATGCTATATGTTTTATTCATAAATCTGAGACTTATGACTAATACGCACGGCATCGAAACACATCACACCAGGGCTCAAGTCCTGCAGGAACGCATGGGAACTGAGTTCCTGCACTTTTTCCCCAGCAAGAACCACATTCCCATTAGCAGGAGCCCTGCAGGACCAGCCCTTGAGTGGAAATCTTGGAGGAGTTCCCTCACTTTTTTTTCCAGGACTTGACCACTGCGTCAAACCCTATCTGTATGAGAAGTATGTCCATGTTGTTGCTTCCTTTTTATATGCTCTAATAAAGGAAGATTCACTTTTAAAGGACAACTGCAGCACAATATACACTTATCCCTTATCTACAAGATAGGGGATAAGTGTTTGATCGCGGGGGGTCTGACCGCTGGGACCCCCCTCGATCTCCCTAAAGGGGCGCCGCCATTAGTGCTCATAGTGAGCGCTAAGGCGCGTAGCGTCAACTTAGAGGTTGACGGTGACGCCCCGTCTCCTCCCCGTCCCAATACAGTTCTATGGGGGAGATGGGGAGGCAGGAACACTGCCTCCCCGCCTCTCCCATAGAGATGTATGGAGGAGGCGTGCCGGCCGCAACGTCATGCTGCGGCAGGCACGCCCCCTGCACGGCAGAGCTACGGCACAGCCGCGGCCCCGTACAGGAGATCACAGGGGGTCCCAGCGGTCGGACCCCCCCCGATCAAACACTTATCCCCTATCCTGTGGATGGGGGATAAGTGTTAATTACGCTGCAGATGTCCTTTAAGGATATTTATGTGCTGGATCATCTGCTTTTTTGTTTTTATGTTATTTTAATAATGGGAGGGAATATCAGGTGATGGGTGGGTTTATACAGTCAGGGGTGTGTATTAGGCATACACAGCCCTCATTGTACCACCTCCACCACCCTGACTGTATAATCCCACCCATTGTCTGATAGTCACTCCCATTATTATAATTAAGTTAACGCCCATCTGACTAATTCTCTGAATTGTCAAACTATAAACCCTCATATCTCCGGAACGGGAGGGCGTATCAAGAAACTGTAAACCGGTATGTGGTCAGGGTGCCCTAAAGTGTTAATGACAACAAAATATCTTTTCTTTTTTTATGTGGAGGTGGTGCCCCCCACCTCCACAAAAAAATATATATATATATATTTTGTTGTCATTAACACTTTAGGGCACCCTGACCACATACCGTTTTACAGTTTCTTGATACCCCCTCCCAATCTCAGGTCCTGTTTAAAATCTCATTTTTCGCATGAAAATCAATACACGAAATACAAAGCATATACAACCTGAGTAAAAGCAGGCATAGAGTTTTAAATACAGTGGTCCCTCAAGTTACAATATTAATTGGTTCCATGACGACCATTGTATGTTGAAACCATTGTATGTTGAGACCAGAACTCTATGGAAACCTGGTAATTGGTTCTGAAGCCCCAAAATGTCATCCAAAAATAGGAAAAGGTGAGGATTAAAGAAAAATAAGTAGATAACTAATACAGATAAAGCAAGTCCTTACATATAAAAGTAATAAAGATCTGCTGGGAGCTGTAAATCACTGTCTATGTCAGTGTTTCCCAGCCAGGGGGCCTCCAGCTGTTGCAAAACTACAACTCCCAGCATGCCCAGACAGCCGCTGGCTGTCCGTGCATGCTGGGAGTTGTACTTTTGCAACAGCTGGAGGCACCCTGGTTGGGAAAGAATGGTTTATGTAGAGGACAGGAGCTTCTTCAGGGTCCTATACAGTACACACAGTGTCCCAAATGGAGCCCCCCTTACTTGGTGTCCAAAAGGAGCAGCTAACCCTGGCACCTTACATGCGCATTTCACTTCAGCTCCTTTTCTCTTTAGTCAATTATACTAAGGATACTAGAAAGACTACTTTCTATGTTTTTTGTGACTTTGAACTCCTGAACTCTGCTTGCTGTCAGTAAATTAGAATCTTGTTTACAGCAAAAAAAAAATAATAATAATTATAGATTTTAGCAAACTGTCAGGGCAGGAGAGACCTTTATGTTGCGGATCAGTGTAGCTCACAGAGGATTGTCTGGACTAGGTCTATGCAGTCACTGGCAGCAAGAAGAGATCTTGAAAATAATGAAAAATTTGAATACCATGTATATTAAAAAAATTCTCCAATACGAGGAAAATTAGTATATGTCCGGCACCGCTAGTTTAAAGAGAAACATTGCGGTATACTGGTGCGCGCATTCAAAGAGCGTACCTATGATATTACATTAAAGGCGTTATCCAGGAAAAAACTTTTTTTTATATATCAACTGGCTCCAGAAAGTTAAACAGATTTGTAAATGACTTCTATTAAAAAATCTTAATCCTTTCAGTACTTATGAGCTTCTGAAGTTAAGGTTGTTCTTTTCTGTCTAAGTCCTCTCTGATGACATGTGTCTCGGGAACCGCCCAGTTTAGAAGAGGTTTGCTATGGGGATTTGCTTCTAAACTGGGCGGTTCCCGAGACACGTGTCATCAGAGAGCACTTAGACAGAAAAGAACAACTTTAACTTCAGAAGCTCATAAGTACTGAAAGGATTAAGATTTTTTAATAGAAGCAATTTACAAATCTGTTTAACTTTCTGGAGCCAGTTGATATATAAAATGAAGTTTTTTCCTGGATAACCCCTTTAAGGTTCCCCAGGTAGCGGTGCAGTAATCCAAGTATGTAGAGAAGCAAATGTAAATTGTATAAAGAAGCAGAATGGAAGACGCACTCACCAGGAATCTTGCTGGGATGAAACAACTTCTATTTATTAAAGCATGCGGTGCAGAAATTCAACAGGTACATAGTTACACAGGGAGCTGTAGATGGAAACAGGCAGGGGGCGTGCAGGGGGTGGCAACTAGTTTCACGCACATGGGCGCTTCCTCTGGCTCGCGAGGAAACTTTGTTTTATACACAAAACATAAAACTATACCCTATATCTGAAGAGGGGGAATGTGCAGGAAAATAACTTTCTAGGATAGTGGTCTCCAAGCTCTTGCAAAACTACCACACCCATCATGCCCGGACAGCTGCCCTCATAAACTTATGCTACAATATCACAACTGAGTGTTTACATTCACAGAACCAGCAGGCTCCATCCAGCATGTGACTGAGCGGAGAGACAAGTCTATTCATGAGCCGCTCTCCTCCGACCTGGAGAACAATGCCGTCTCACCACCGGCCTAACCCGTTTATCCAACGCAGCCCATTTCACTCTCTCTTTCCCAGGACATTTTTCTCAGGGCTCTCAGACGTGTCTCATCTCGTCCTTAATAG
Source organism: Hyla sarda (assembly GCF_029499605.1). Lineage (NCBI taxonomy): Eukaryota > Metazoa > Chordata > Amphibia > Anura > Hylidae > Hyla > Hyla sarda. The sequence continues at coordinate 61,222,087 of NC_079200.1, forward strand.
ACAAGATAAATCATTAATCCTAACTTTGGCCTCAGAAATGATTCCGAAGGTGATGGAGACGGTTGTAAGATGCCATCCACTAAATTATATGAAAGGTGTATACCACAGGAAGGAAAGTTCTAAAGGACAATTGGGGGAGATTCATCAAGGCCTATGATGAGGAAAAGACCAGTTGCCCATAACAACCAATCAGATCGCTTCTTTCATTTTTCAGAGGCCTTTTCAAAAATAAAAGAAGCAATCTGATTGGTTGCTATGGGCAACTCAGCAACGTTTCCTCTATACAGGTTTTGATAAATCTTCCTAGGGCTGGGCGGTATGACCAAATATGTGTATCACTGTATTTTTGTAACTAATGGCGATTCCACGGTATATAATGGTATCCCCCCCCCCAAAAAAAATTTGTTTATTAGCCCAGTGCTGCGCTGTCTCCATCGGGGTACTACTCACTTCACCCGCAAGCGCTGCCCTCCTCGTCCCCCCTTTGTTGCGGCCGCCAGCGCTGACACTCTATACTGTATCCCTATGCAAAAGGTAAACAAAAATAAACTTTAACGCATGTTCCTACATTGGCCTTACGCTCTCCCTGGGGACGTGAACGTTGGAGAGCCATTAGCCTATCACCGGCTGCAGCGATGTTCCGCCTCGGCCAGTGATAGGTTGAGCCCACTGTCATGTAAGAAGCCGGCTTCTTACATGCAAGTGCGCTCAACCTATCACCGGCCAAGGCGGAACATTGCTGTGGCCGGTGAGAGGCTGACAGCTGTCTGACGTTCCATTCCCTAGGAAGCTGGTCCGGACCAACGGGGAAGGTGAGTTAAAGTTTATTTTGTTTACCTTTTGCAGCCCGGGCATAGGGATACAGCTATAGAGTGTCAGCGCCGGCGGGCCGCAACAAACAGGAGGACGAGGAGGGCAGCGTTTGCGGGTGATATGTGAGTATTTACCCCGATGGTGACAGTGCAGCACTGGGCTGATAATTAATTGGGGGGGGGGGGGGGGGGGACAGAACAGCGCTCGCTGGTCACATATGATTAGTTCCCCGATGTGGGGACAGCGCAGCGCTGGGTTGATAATTCATTCCTGAGGGGGAGGGGCCAAACCGGTATTGCGGTATGGGGAAAAATTAATATTGTGCAGAACAAAAATTTCGGTATTCGGTATGATCCGGTATACCGCCCAGCCCTAAGTCTCCCCCTACCTGACATGAGGGTGGGGCGTCTGTACAAGGGGGTGTGGCTTCTGCTAAAGTGTAGTGGATTTTTAAATGAATTTATTATTTGTGCAATCTCACTGCACTCAATGGTTGGTCTAGAGATCCACAAGGCAAACAGTGAATAATGGGCCAAATCCAGCACACATTGGGTGACAATATTATACAGTTGGTACATTTGATATTGGCATAAGGGAAAAAGTGCAAGCTAAAAATATGGTGTGAAAAAGTAGCGAATGAGAAATTCCCCCCAATGGCCTTATCCCTTCATGATTGTGATTTCTTGTCTGTAGATCTTTGATTCTATCTACCGAGTACTAGAAGCACATAGGGGAAAATATATCAAAACCCGTGTAGAGGAAGAGTGGAGCAGTTGCTCATAGCAACCAATCAGATCGCGTCTTTCATTTTCCAGAGATTTTTTAAAGAATAACAGAAGCAAACTTATTGGTTTTTATGGGCAACTGATCCACTTTTCCTCTGCTCAGGTTTTGATAAATCTCTCCAATAGTTACCAGCCGTGTGTTACCAATAACATAGCTGCAGGATCAGATTATATGGAAACGACATAGAAAAAAAATTGCTCTGCAGATTTGCAGTTTTTCAAGATTTTTCACGATTTTTTGCTAAATTGTTATTTTTTTTTTATTTAAGAAGGATAGGAGCATAGGGTATACAAATTATCAATAACACATTATTTTCAAAACAGACTGTTTTTTTTCATTATAAAAAAATTAAAACACCCAAAAAATAGGCCAAAAATGCTGCAACCATGATATGCCATTTTTTTATGATATGCCATTTTTTTTAAAAATAAATTGTGCCATCTTTCCTCCTGTAGACTTCTATCGGTGGAAAAAACGCTAGAAAAAAGCACCACGAGTCCATGTATGTTAGCGTTTTTTTCTGGCGTCTCCCCCCCTATTCGTCAATAGAAGTCCTTGTGTCACATGCTGAAAACAACTTATACTAATACACACTATTTTTTAAGAAAAATGCCACAAAAACTGCATCATGGAGGAGAAAATGAGGCCAAATGAAATTTTGTCTATTTGTAGCCTAACGTTAGCATCAGAGCTGTTCCTCGCAGTTGCAGGACTGATGCTCCCCCAAGTGTATGGCTTGTTATATCAGTGGATTAAGATAGTTGTACTATGGTCTCTATATGGTAATATATCCAGCCTCACCTATTACTTCCTTGTCATGGATCTCCTTCAGTCTGTGCAGAGCTTCAGCAAAGCTTTCATTCGCCATATTGCCTCTTGGACACGTCCCACTTTTTGTTCAGATTCTGGGTTACAACCATTCAGTTGTTGCCCTTAAAATAGAAGGAGATGAATAAAGTTATATATTGACTTCATGCTACATCATCTTTCTCCAACAAGTACATTCGGAGGTCACCTTTTGCTCTTAAACACCCTGCTGTGTCTCTATAGACAATTCTCAGTTAGAGGAGGGTCCTGTGTTTGGGAAAGGGTGGCATAGCTAACCTGATGTACAAGAAGGATATTTTCAGACAACTTGAAAACTTAACAAATATAATACAGCCTTGTCAGCACAAAATCATCTTTAACATGTTGACCCACACAGCACTAACTCTGACCGTAGGCCACTGAAGATTTTAGTGTAAGATTTTAGTGTAAGCAAAGGGATCTTTGTTCAGCTTTTTTCTTCTCTGACTAAATGATCCTCCTTTTTGGAGCTGGAACTTGAGCACTGGAGAGGACCTTCTGGAGAAATCCTTCAAACTCTGTACAGTGCAGTGATCACTTAACTTGTATCTGTCTCAGGTGATAGAACTAGCAACTGGAACAGGTCTTGTGACTTGCTTGAAGAAAGCCTTGAACAGGTTACAGGACAGGATCGGCCAGAAGTTAACTGAACCTTGGAGTAACACTCTGTTCTAGGTGTCAAGGGCATATTTGAAAGTCAATTTAAATCTTTGCTATGGGGCCTCCTTTCTTATATGTACACCACTCCTAGATGTATGTATACCTAACAGGAGCAGAGATAGGAGAGCTGTTTCTCTGGCTTTAGTCAGAACAAGAGTGAATGCTTTTGGGCCTATCCCTCTCCAGAAGAGGGGGGTTAGACACGTGATTCTTTCCACAGCTGGTCTACAAATTTCTATATAGAAACTAGATGGGAAGCATCATGTGACCAAGACATAGTCATCTAATACACAGCAGTATGCAAATAAGTAACCCTTAAAGGGGTATTTCGGCTTTATACATCTTACCCCCACACCCCTCCATTCGTGTCTATGGGAGGGGGCATGACGGCCATCACGCCCCCTCCCATAGACATGAATGGAGGAGACATGGCGTGACATCACTAGGGGGCATGGCCATGACGTTGCGCCCCTGTCTTGGAGGCAGCGCATGGCTGGGGATCCCCAGCGGAGGGACCCCCTGTGATCATACATCTTATCCCCTATCCTTTGGATAGGAGATAAGATGTATAAAGCCGGAATACTCCTTTAACTCCTGAAATACCTCAGTGTATTCAATGCAGTGCACAAAAACAGTTTTACAAATTAAATCACAATACCCCGCATACAGACTTATAGAGTTGGCAGACAGTTTCTCTCAGCCACACGACAAATTGTAATGTATGGCAGCTAAAACATGGGTACCAGGATACTACACTCTCTGATCAGCTAATTGACAAGGTATCTAACATGTATGGACTGTGCAAAGCAGAGAACCTCTTTACATCACCTCTATTACAAATTATCTATGTTATGTATTATCTATCTTACACACCTTCCAGCAGTCTATGTATCTACTAACTCTGCAAGTAAATGGAAATATCATTGGCCCTAATGAAAATCCAGTTAATTTAAAGCAATCCATGGAAGACAAAGAGTAGGGGTATGAAGATGCAGTATGCTGTGAGAGGGGAGGGGGAACGGCTCTAGGTTTACACCACAAGTCGACTTTTTACTGAATAGGAATTTCTAGAGCTCCCGCTGCACTGAGTCTTGTACAGTAATTGTCTAAGCTACATTTTGGGCCTAAAAATAAAATTTGATTCATTTTAAGAGTTAGATGTGCATGGCTGAAATTTTTTGGTCCCCTCCTTGGGGAATTTCTAGGCTCTCCCCTTACTTCACAACTTATGAAATGTTCAGTCCTACTGGCATTTAGTAAACTTCACATTGACTCTAACACCTTGTGGTTTAGTGACTCAGCGATGGCCCCAGGGAATCCTGTTTCATGAATGTGTTTGGTGTAGCCCATTCTATGTTGCTAGGAATTTTGTGTTAGAAATAACTGGTGAGGGGGCCAATGCATGGCAGCAATATTCAACAATATTCTATAACCTGAAAAATGGATTAACACTTCTTGTAGATAAAACATGTTTCACTCCCTTTTATTTTCCTTGCTCCTTTTGCTATTGCATTCAATTGTACCACAAATATCTTAATATTTTAGAATTTGAATATTTTAAGATATCTTCACAACTCCACACAGACCGGACTCACATTAAGCAGAAACAAATGCGTTTTGCATTTCACTCCAGCTTTTCTGGAGGACTACTTTTGAGACATTCTCAAGAACTACAACGCGTTTCGCTCTAAGGTTTCTTCTCTTTAGTCTATTGAACTAAGGATATCAGAAGAACTACTCTTAAGACATCTTCAAGAATCTTATTTCTTTTAGTGAAACTGAACTCTTAATATTCAGCCTGTAATTTTACCCTGGTTGTGACTGTAAGCTGTTCGGAGCAGGTGAGTATTTGTCCTGTACACCCTTGTGTGTCATTTGACCCATTGTGAAGAAAGCCAACATTGCAGAGAACTTGTTATTTCACTTTGTGTTGACAGTCTTTTTGAACTTGTTAGTGTTATATGTTAACTACGCCTCATAGTTTTGGTAATGTCACAAAAACATTTATCTGCACCATTTTTCTTTTAGACCAACACAACAATCCCACTGTTTACTATAACTTCTCTTCTCCACCGATATCTGCCATTGTTCTACATTAACCCTTTCCTTGCAAAAGCCATGTAAAATAGTTATCCCAGAAGAGTGTTAAATATTTTATTTATGACATTTCCCAATGATAATGTGAATAAGTAGGGTACCATCTAAGGCTGCATGCAGGATTGGAGGTCATCATGGTAAGTAGTGGTGTAATAAACCCTGATATGGGACCATACACGATGGCTGTTGCCCCAAAGCTTTTTTGGCAGTCAGCCCTGTCGCTCCATCCCCCATACACATGCCCACACAACTGAGCGTGCATGTATTTCTAAAGGAGACAGGAAGGGTAAGCTGCTGTCAGACTCCCCCAACGGGGCAGAAACATGAGTCTCCATATGCCACCAAAATCCACAGACTCAGCTGACATTTGTCTTATGTGCACAGTCAGCTTTAGCCTGTTATCAGACTTATAAAGACCCCTGGACAAAACTTTAAAGGAAACAAATAACATTGTAGAAAAATCTGAACAATTATAGTGCCATATGGTGTCCAAATAATGCCGTATAATACCTAAACAATATCAACAAAAAGTACCCAAAGAAAATTGGATGGGCTACAAAAGTGTTGGTTTCTCTCATTCTGCACATTACAGATACGGGTGGATCCTTACATCTTGTTATAGTCTGTCTTCTTCCTTATTTTTTCCATTAATTTGGGTCTTCACATATTTTGAACTTGGGTCTGGACCAAAGGGCTTTAAGTAAAAGGTCTGACTTAATTTGGTCAAGGATCTTCCACTTTTAGCACCTTTGGTCTTCACAAAAGTCTCTGCTGATCGTATGAAATAATTTGTGTAAAGTGGGCCATACCTACTAGATAACTGTTCGTAGTTCTGTTCCAATGTCCTGCTATATTGTTCCACCAATAATTTGCATTAAATGTTTGTTGTCAGGAACAGCCAATTCCCCCTTATTGTTAGGGGGAATAGGATCATACATGTTGGATTACTACATGGGCAGTTCTTTGTTTTAGTTAAGGACATATGAATGCTCAGAAAAACCAAGCATGCATATGTATGTATGGGGGAAATCGGGAGAAACAGTTAAGTGATCATTTGATCAACAGACTTATCTACCATCATCTCCACATTAATATGATGTATATACAACTGAGATTCTGGGTCAGCAATTATGACAAATCATCTCTGAACCACACTACTGCAGTATCAGTCATGTGTTGTCCCAACAGTGGTAAGACAACAGGCTGAAACAAGTGCAATGCAAAACTTAGGTTTATTAGGAATCCTAAGGCTAAGAACCCATCAATATTCAGGCATGACAATTGTACATTGCAGTTTTTGGACCGTTTTAAATTAAAAAACAAAAACAAAACTTGTAAGAGTGGACATACACTTTTCATGGGCATGGTCGGAACTCAAAAACGTTTTATATGTTTCACTTATGTATCAAAAACATGTATCTTTCTTTCTAATACAGTACATTATAAAAAAATGTTTATCCTTTTATAGAAATCACGGCTTATATAAAAATTAAAAAAAATAAAGACCACTAGAGGTCCCCATACCATCCAGAATATAATCCTGTCCGGCCACAGCATCATCTTTGTTAGAGCTTAAGCACATCCTCTGTGCTTACTCCTGTCCTGTCAGACTGCAGCAGGGAGGAGGGGGTTATAGAGCAGCCTGCAGTGATTGGATGAAGAAACACAGCACATCACAGCAGACTCAGGGAGGACGTGAATACATGGTGAGCAGTGGATGGAGGAGGGATTTGTGAGCCAACTACAGAAGCTAGACCCTTAAAAAGACATGTAAAGTATCTGCATGACCTAGAGAGTAACATATAGAAGCATTTTTTCTGTGATATGACAGGTACGCTTTAGGCCATGATTATATATGTCCCATAACACCGATGCACTGTTGACACACTATTGTCAGCTCTCATCACCCAAATTCATTTTTTATGATAAACATTGCTTAAATCATTACTCTATACCTAAGACATCATGTCTGACACTGACATAGGCCTTTAATAGCTGCCAATATTACCACCCAGAAAATAAATAGCTTCTCTGGTGTACAAAACAGATCTGATTTAATGCTGAATAAATGTTGTGTATACAAGCTTTACCTGTCTGAGGAGAATTATTCAGCTACACCAGTATAAGGGTGTGACTGGGCCATCACCACAGCTCAAGCTGCCAGATGACTAGCGATGCAGAGGCCGAAGGATTGTGATGTCACGGCCCCGCCCCCTCGTGACATCACGTCCCACCCCCTCAATGCAAGTCTATGGGAGGGGACGTAACTGCTGCCATGCCCCCTCCCATAGACTTGCATTAAGGCGTCAGGGCGTGATGTCACAATCCTCCGGCCCCTGCATTGCCAGTCATCAGGAAAGATCGTGGGGGTTCCCAGTGGCGGATAGTGGATAAGATGTCTAGGGGTACCCCTTTAAAGCCTACTTTCTATTGAAAACACATGCATGTGCATGAGGGTGTAGAAAGGTTGCAGTTGGCTGACAGGTATGTAATGGGTATGACCAGCTCAAGGCTTGCTATAAGAGAAAAACTAATCTTCCTAAATTATTTTCAGGTCCCATTTGGTACACAATGGCCTAATGAGGCACAGTAGGCTACAGCGTAGTGTGCCACACAAAACACGTACAAAAGCAGTGTCATAGGCAGGAGTCCTTGCTCCTATACAGTCCACCGATTGGTGGTACACATTCACTAGGTCAGTAGCAGCGTGCCCAGCCCAACAAATGTATAGAGTATAAGTGGTGCATACAGCAATTCGGGTTAGGTTTGGGCCACTCACAGGAGCAGGAACTTCTGCCATTTACAGGAGTCCCTGCCCCTTTATGAGTGATTTTCTAATTTCAAAGTTTAAGATTCAGACAAATCCGAATGTTGTGGAAAATTTGGAACAAATTAGATGAATTCAGAATGGATTCGCTCATCTCTACTCGCCATACATCATCCGTTTTTTGCCCTGCATGATGTATAGGAATCAGGATAGACAAGGGGAAGATAATACTTGGTATTAATGGCAGGAAGTACTTGCAGTCGCACAAGGAGATTTTCTAACTTGACAGGGAATCTTCATCCTATACACATGATCCTTACTTTATTGAAAAGGATTGTTTTACACCACTTGTGTGCCGCTGGCAATATCTCTGAGAGCGGGGTATACAGAGGCACTGCAGCTACGTGGTTGCTTTACTTCCTTCACTGTAGTGGCCCACTAATGTGAGACCACACGTCTATATCAGGGGCCCCTCTAGTGGTTATATAACATAAGGCACACATGGCCGCTTCCTGATATAGCGCCACTTAGGGCTGGGCAGTATACCGGTTCATACCGAATACCGAAATTTTTGTGCTGCACGGTATGAATTTTAACCCATACCGCAATACTGCCCAGCGCTGCGCTGTCCCCACATCGAGGAACTAATCCTATGTGACTTGGAGCACTGTTCTGCCCCCCCCAATTAATAATTAGCCCAGCGTTGTCCCCATCAGGGTACTACTCACATGCCACCCGCATGCGCTGCCCTCCTCGTCCTGTTTGTTGCGGCCGCCGGCGATGACACTCTATACCAGTGGTCTCCAACCTGCGGACCTCCAGATGTTGCAAAACTACAACTCCCAGCATGCCTGGACAGCCGTTGGCTGTCCGGGCATGCTGGGAGTTGTAGTTTTGCAACATCTGGAGGTCCGCAGGTTGAAGACCACTGCTCTATACTGTGCAGTATCCCTATGCCCGGGCTGCAAAAAATAAACAAAATAAACTTTAACTCACCTCCCGTTAGTCCGGTACCGGCCTCACTTGTTTCCTGGGGACGGGAACGTCGGACAGCCGTCAGCCTATCACCGGCCGAAGCGATGTTCCGCCTTGGCCGGTGATAGGCTGAGCGCACAGTCATGTAAGAAGCCGGCTGCTTACATGACAGTGGGCTCAGCCTATCACCGACCGAAGCGGAACATCACTGCGGCCGGTGATAGGCTGACGGCTGTCCGACGTTCCCGTCCCCAGCGTAAGGCCGACGTAGGTGCGTTAAAGTTTATGTTGTTTAACTTCTGCAGCCCAGGCGTAGGGATACCGCACAGTATAGAGTGCCAGCGCCGGCGGCCGCAACAAACAGGGCGAGGAGGGCAGCGCATGCGGGTGATATGTGAGTATTTACCCCAATGGGGATGTGGACTGGTAATTAATATGGGGGGAGGGGGGGCTAGGAAATAGCCCACCGGAGCACCTGAAGGCTGAACTAATTTACGCAGGATAAGTCATCAACTGCCGAGCCAAGAAGTTCGTGACAAATCGAATTTACTGTAAGTTCGCTCATCTCTAGCAGCCAGGATTAGACATTCTTTAATCCTAGATGTTTTACCCCCTTGATACTGTACTCTATGGTGACTGTGGCATCTAAGTGGTTGCAACATGGATGGCGGTTCCCTCTAGCTCCCCATGAAACAATAGCAGATGCCAAGTAGTTATGATGGAACCCAGGGCCCATATTTTGTACTCCTAGGGGGAGATTTATCAAAAACTGTCCAGAGGAAAAGTTGCTGAGTTGCCCATAGCAACCAATCTGATCTCTTCTTTCATTTCTATCAAGGCCTCTGCAAAATGAAAGAAGCGATCTGAACTTTTCCTCTGGACAGGTTTTGATAAATCTCCCGCATAGTCTTTGGCTGTCTATACTATTGGAGCAGCCCAACTGCAATCTTTACACTTGCCTGTACAAGTCCCAACGGGAATTATTATTATTATTAAAAATAAAAATAAAATAAAAGGTTTTTGAAATTGTGAAAACTCGAAAAATAATTAAAAACTCAAAATAGACTCTTTCTAACTTTATCACTTTCAAAAATCTGTCCCATCTACCCCAAAATAGTATTGATTAAAAAAAATAAATAAATAAACTACAGCTCACCCCATTCCACGGAATATGAGTCCCACACTCATATTTAAATGTAAAATAAAAGGTACAGGGATTCAACAGTATATTTTTTTACATTTTTTTTTTTACTATTAAAATTATTAGAACATCTAAAAATGTATTTAGATTTGGAGTTGCTGTAATTGTTCTGACTAAAAAACATAAAACCTGACCACAAAAAGTCCTCCTATGGCTCTGTCAATAAAAAAAAATAAAAAATGGTTGGCTCTTAGAAGGTGAAAAGAAAAAATTGTAAATGCTATTGTCATAAAGTGCGGCAGTGTGTAAAGGTTTTCCAAAAATACACAAAAAATGCGACAAAACTGTTGAAAAAAAAAAAAAAAAACACCGCAAATGCTCTTACACAATGGTTGGAGCTGATCAGTACAGATTCTCTATGGGGGGTATTTATCAATTTTGCCTGTTGACAGTTTCTTTTTACCCTTTTTTTTTCACTTTGGTTTTCGTGGACATGCACCAAATTTATCATTTGGTGCAAGTTGTTAGTAATTTTGGCTTAAATGTTGAAATCAGCTGTTCACAGCGCCTTTTACACAGAACTTACCGCCACAGAGGACGCGTATTTTACCCTGTAGAGCAGCCATTTCGGAGTCCCTCCTGCAGTATATCAGCAAGCGACAGGAGTTCTTTTCTTTTGTGGGGTTTATAGCCACCATGTGAAATGGATTTTATTTTCAACTTGGGTAGTTTTTATTTGGTTACTTTAGTGCAGTGGTCTTCTACCTGCAGACCTCCAGATGTTGCAAAAACTACAATTCCCAGCATGCCCGGACAGCCGTTGGCTGTCCGGGCATGCTGGGAGTTGTAGTTTTGCAACATCTGGAGGTCAGCAGGTTGGAGACCACTGCTTTAGTGCTTTACCTTTCCTGAACCTGTGTGGCCATGTCCAATGCTGGCTCAATGGAGGGTGAAGGTTCCTCAGAGACAACTATGTCGCAGGAGGCGTCGCTTCTTTCACAAAATTTTTTTTAATGTATTTTGACGCCTTTACATTTTCTGACATTGCTAAGTGTCAAAATTTCTTGGCGGGGATTTGCACCAAAAAAAAAAACCTAAAGGCGCAAAATTGCGCCAAAGATCGATTGGCGCAAATGATGAATTACTGACTAAAGTTAAAATCACACACAGGACCGTGTGATTTTGATAAAGTTGTAAAAATGACAGTGGAGAAAATGCGCCAAACTTTGGCGCAAAAAGACACTGCGCCAAAGTTACATAAAAAAAACACATAAATTCTTTGATAAATCCCCCCCTTATGTCTATGGCCAGTTTAGGAGGCAGCTAGCTCACTACCTGGGTGCTGGAGGTCATGGAGGGAATGAATATCTGCTACAATGTTCCATCATGTGTCTTTGATGATATGTTAAAGACCTGCAGACAAAGACCGTCTATTCTTCTCTGCCTGGGTGGCAAGGCACTGCCATTCCTTCAGAGACATTCCACCTGCTTGGTGTGTAAATACAAAGCTCCTCTTATGTGGCGGCCCATACTCCTGCATTCCTGTGGGGTAAGACTGGAGCAGTCAATGCCAACCACAGCGTCTGCATAGTCACATGACTCCTGCAGCCATTACCAGAGATAACCCTTTGTGTACTCACCTGCCCAATCCCTTGCCACTGCCAAATTTGACACTGACAAGGTCTCTGATTTCCTGATTAATCAATTACTGTTGAGATGAGGACTAGAAAGAGGAGATCAATGAGGACCCGGGCACATTGGGGGGGATCAGGCAGGCAATTTTCTTTTTTTTTTTTTACACACATTTAGGGCACTTTTAAGAGGCTTTATTCAGAATTAGTAAATCATTTTTTTCTTCTAGGAACAGCACTACATTGGTCTACAGGTTATGCCTGGTATTGCAGGACCATTGAAGTAAATGGTGCAGAGTTGTAATACCACACACAACCTGTGGACATGTTGAGGAACACTGCTATTTAGAATTTGTATGAATTATATTATAATAGTGTGCCTCTTTATTCTACTATGCATCTATCTACCTATCTACAGTATCTATCTCATATCTATCTATCTCATATCTATCTATCTATCTATCTATCTATCTATCTCATATCTATCTATCTATCCATCTCCTATCTATCTATCTATCTATCTATCTATCTCATATCTATCTATCTATCTATCTCATATCTATCTATCTATCTCATATCTATCTATCTCATATCTATCTGTGGTAGCCCAGTACGGGGGAGATGTTACCCTGTACCCTTGCTGTCCTGTCAGGCAGCCTCCTTCAGTGTCCCCAGGGCCCCTTGCACCTGTTTCCCCCTGTACATATGTGTTTTATCTTTAAAGGGTACCTCTCATCAAAAAAACTTTTGATATATTATAGGCTAATGTATGCAGAATAACTTTACAATAGCATGTTATTAAAAAATATGCTTCTTTCTATTTAATTTTCCACTTTGAAGAAATGACCACTAGGGGTCTCCCTACCAGTCCTGGCAGCAGAGCTGCCAGCCTGCTTTGTTCACAGCCTGTTTGGCTGTGAACAAAGCAGGCTGGCAGCTCTGAGTGTTTAGGACTCCAGCATGAGTCAGAAATGCTTGCTGACAGGACTGATCGGGAAAAATACAATAGAAAGAAGCATATTTTTCATTAACATGCTATTGGAAAGTTATTCAACATTCATTCATCTAAAATAAATCAAAAGTTTATTTGATGAGAGGTACCCTTTAAGAGTTATGTCATGTGATTGTTACCCAGGAGGTACCAGTGACCAGGTGACCCCAAGAGTGACCTATGGGCTCCCTGCTAGTCTCCCCCATATAAGCCCTAGGTGGAGCTTCTCTCTCTTTTAAGCTGAGGTCCAGTGCAGTCGCCTAGTGTGTGAGTCCAGAGTGTTGGAGACCTCAAAGTCAAGTCCTGCAGTCACCATCAAGTCAAGTAAGCTAAAGTCACAGCTTTATGAGTCAAGTCAAGTCAGTCCCTGTCATCTGTCAAGTCAGTGTGGTCTGCATTCAATTGTCCCAGCAAGCCCTTAAGGTCTCTACGTCACTGGTCACCTCCTTGGGCCCTGGCTGAACTGTGTAGACCTTACCAACTGTCTACCCTCAGTAAAGCTACCGTTGTCCATAACTTGGCATCGGAGTCTTTATTGCCTCCGTGCCTAGCCCAGGATCCAGCGGTATACCTTCGGGTGGTTATAGGCTAAACCACGTCCTGGTGTCAAGAATATAAGGGGTTAATGCTATCTGCCCCTAGGGTAACAACATCTGCCCTCATCTAACCCCACTACCAAAAATCGATCTATCTCATATCTATCTATCTATCTATCTCATATCTATCTATCTCTTATCTATCTATCTATCTATCTATCTATCTATCTATCTATCTATCTCATATCTATCTATCTCATATCTATCTATTTACCTATCTATCTCATATCTATCTATCTCCTATCTATCTATCTATCTATCTATCTCATATCTATCTATCTCCTATCTATCTATCTATCTATCTATCTCATATCTATCTATCTATTTACCTATCTATCTCATATCTATCTATCTCATATCTATCTATCTATCTATCTATCTCATATCTATCTATCTATCTATCTATCTATCTATCTCATATCTATCTATCTATTTATTTACCTATCTGTCTCATATCTATCTGTCTATATATCTATCTATTTATTTATTTATTTATCTATCTATCTATCTATGTATCTATCTTTCTTCTCACATCTATCTACCCATAATTTTTAAATTTTTGTACAAAATGTAATGTTATTTAACTTTTTTCTTCCAGAAAAAATAGTATATAGTACATAATATATGGTCACCTACAGACACCTTCTGCATACATTGACTTACCAAATTCTAGCAACATTTCTAACATGCTCAGGCATCATTTTCAGTCCCCCCATGCCCCCCTGTGCACAGGGCTGTGTTCTCCATCTTAGTCTATGCCACTTACTGGTCTGGTGATCTTTAGGTCATACCTTGCAGTCCTGCCGTCCTCTGTACCCGCAGAGTCACACTATAGCTGCAGACTATAACTGTAAATGTACGGCACATGCCACTTACATATCTCTCCTCACAGACAGTTCCAGGCCTTGTCGTCCACCTTCTAATTTGTCAAATTGGAAGATTTTCAGCAGCCTGGTATGAGCCGACACTCCGAACGCACAGACACCAAACACACAAATAAAATAAATTTGTCTTTTTTCTTTTTTTTTTTTCTTTCTTTTTGACTAACCCGTTGAACAGGTTTAAGTTCCTTCATCCCTGCAGCAGGAACGAGGCAAACCATAGTCAAAGTGGACAGACCGGTTGCGCTGTTTCTCAACAAAGCTGCAGAACTTGTATAGTGCTGGATGAAATAGAGATACGATTGTAGTATGGGAATGTAGAGGTGGAGGCTTTGTGTATAGGCAGCCACTGGGAAAGTTTGTCCACAGGTAATCCAATCTATACATTAAAGAGTTAAAAATATAAATACCCCTAATTTGTCTTTATGACCTTCCATATGGTCCTGTTATCACTCATGTTTCCTCATTTTTCTGAATGTCAATAAAATCATATATTCATGCTCTGCCCTATTCTACTATATAACTATGCAGATCTGCTATTCAGGTAAATTTATAACTATGGAGAAATTACATGCAAGAGCCTCCCTGCTTTCCCACAAGGGTACAAATGTAAGCGGTCCCATTTGTTCTTAAAGGGGTTCTCTGCCCCTAGACATCTTTTCCCTTATCCAAAGGATAGGGGATAAGATGTCTGATCGTGGGGGTCCCGCCACTGGGGACCCCCGCGATCTCGGCTGCCGCACCTCAGATATTCAATGCACAGAGCAAACTTCACTCCTCACTCCATGCCAGATGACTGGCGATGCGGGGCGAAGGCTCGTGACATCACAGTAATGCCATGCGTGTGTCATCACAGCCATGCCGCCTCAATGCAAGTCTATGGGAGGGGGCATGAAGGCTGTCACGCCCCCTCCCATAGTCTTGCTTTAAAGGTGCATAGCCGTGACGTCATGAGCCTCCGGCGCTGAACCCTACACTCTAAAAGAATGCCGGGTGCAGCAGGGAGATCGTGGGGGTCCCCAGCAGCGGAACTACCATGATGAGTCATCTTATCCCCTATCCAGCAAGTCCATCCCGCTTTGCGGCGGGCTCTGGTGAATACCAGCAGCACCTTAGACTCCGCTCCCTAGTACGACCCACGCCATCATCCACGCAGGTTCAGCAGATCCACTTCTTCAGTGCCACTTACAGTAAGATCCAGCCATGGATCCCGCCAAGGTGCCTCTGCCGAATTATGCTAATCTCTCTGCTATTGTGGCACAGCAGTCCATGCAGATAGAGCAACAAGCACAACAACTGAACCAGTTATCCACAATGATGCAGCAGCTCCTCACCGCACAACAGCCGCAACAGCCACAACCAGTTCCAATGGCTCCTCCAGTGTCTGCAGCTTCCGTGGTTTCCGTAAGCTCCAAGATACGACTGTCTGCCAATGAAATATGAAGGCGACCTTAAATTGTGTAGAGGGTTTGTGACCCAGTGTTCAATGCATTTGGAACTTATGGCTGATCAGTTCCTGACGGAGCATGCTAAAGTGACGTTTGTGGTCAGTCTTCTTTCAGGAAAAGCCCTGACCTGGGCTACTCGTCTCTGGGACAGAAATGATCCGGTGTCCTCCAATCTGCAGAACTTCCTTTCTGAATTCCGCTGTGTCTTTGAAGAACCTGCATGGGTCTCCTCAGCCGAAACTGCACGGGACTCTTCTGTTGGTGATTAAGCAGTTCAATTCCACTCCCTGGCCTCCGAATAGGCCTGGAATGACAAGACCCTGTGTGCCACCTTTAAAAAGGCACTTTCTGGTGGAGTCAAGGATGTTCTCGCTGCATGGGATCCTCCGTCTTCCCTGAGTGATCTTATTCAATTGGCGACTCGAATTGATGTGCGCTTTGCCGAGATGCAGGAGAAGTTTCGTCAAGAGCATGAACCTCCTCTTTGCCCTATTCTGAAGAGGCTATGCAGGTGAATTGTGCTCGATTAACCCAGCAGGAAAGGTCCCGCCGACGCAATGAAATCTTGTGTCTCTATTGCGCCAGCCTGGAGCATTTCCTCAAAGGCTATTCTATACGACCAACTCGTCCGGGAAATGCTCTCATCTAGGGCGCGTGGGAGAGGCGTCCCTAGGTGTGAATTCTACCTCTCCTCGTTTGACCATGCCGGGTATCGTTCTCCGCTGAAGCATTTTTGGACTCTGGTTCCGCTGGAAACTTTATCAACGCCTCCCTGGTCCACAAACACAGTCTTCCAGTGACTTAGCTCATTAAGCCTATGTACATTTCTTCCATCAATGGAGAATCCCTTAAGTGTGCGCTACAATTCCGCACTGAACCTCTTCTCTTACAAGTGGGAGTGTTATACAAGGAGAAGATCAAGTTCTACGTGCTTCCTCATTGTACTTCGGAGCTTCTTCCCTGGCTACAATGTCACGCTCCGCATCTCGACTTGCAAACTGGTGAAGTCACCCGCTGGGGACCTTACTGTCAGAACCACTGACGACTACTCTGCCTTAAACCATCTCTTCATCTCCTTCCCTGCCGAGTCTGCCTCTTCCTTATCGTGATTATTCAGATGTGTTCTGCGAGAAGCAGGCAGAGTGGTCTTCCACCACATCGTCCCTATAATTGTCCAATTGACCTTCAACCTGGGACTACACCTCTCTGGGGAAGAATTTAGCCCTTGTCTGTCCCTGAGTTGCAAGCTATGGCTCAATACATCAAAGAAAACCTACAAAAGGGCTTCATCCGGAAGTCCACCTTTCCTGCCGGAGCAGGATTCTTCTTTGTGAGAAAGATGGACGGGTCACTCAGCCCCTGTATTGACTATCGGGGACTAAATAAAATAACGATCAAGAATTGCTACCCTATACCTTTGATTTCGGAACTCTTTGGTCGTCTACAGGGTGCCAAGGTCTTCTCCAAGCTGGATCTGTGGGGAGCATACAACCTCATTCGAATTCAAGAAGGAGACAAATGGAAGATGCCTTTAATATCCATGATTGGCACTTTGAGTACCTTGTGATGCCTTTTGGCCTTTGTATCGCTCCGGCTGTCTTCCAAGAATTTGTCAACGACATCTTCTGTGATCTACTCTACACGTGTGTTGTTGTGTACCTTGATAACATCCTGATCTTCTCGTCCAATTTCGAGGTACATAGTTCACATGTGCGACAGGTCCTACAACGCTTCCGGGATAATCATTTATATGCCAAACTCGAGAAATGCCTTTTCAAGAAGTCAAGTCTTCCATTTCTTGGTTATATTGTTTCCAACCTAGGTCTCCAGATGGACCCTGTTAAACTGTCAACAGTGTTGGACTGGCCTCGACCTACTGGCCTATGGGCAATACAACGCTTTCTGGGGTTTGCCAATTATGATCGTCAGTTTATTCCACACTTTTCTTCTTTGGTTGCACCGATTGTTGCTCTTACTAAAAAGAACTGTAATCCCAAATCCTGGTCTCCTGAGGCTGAAGAAGCCTTCTCCCGATTAAAATTGGCATTTAATTCTGCGCCAGTCTTGTGAAGACTTGATCCTGAGAAACCTTACTTCCTCTGTAGGAGCTTGCGCCGTTCTGACTCAAAAGACCTCCAAAGGTAAAACAGTGACTTGCGGCTTCTTCTCCAATACCTTTTCTATTGGAGATCGGGAACTTCTCGCAATTAAGCTTGCTTTTGAAAAGTGGCGACATCTATTGGAAGGTTTGTCTTATCCAGTCAGCATCTATATGGATCACAAAAATCTTTTACATCTCCAGTCTGCACAGTGACTGAACCATCGGCAGGCCAGATGGTCTCTATTCTTTTCCAGGTTTAATTTCCTTATTCATTTTCGTCCTGCGGACAAGAATGTCAGAGCCGATACTCTCTCTAGGTCCTCTGATGTGGTAGGACTGGACTCCACTCCATGGCATATTGTACCACCTGAATGTTTGATTTCAGCAGCAACTGCCAACCTTCAGCATGTTCTTCCGGGGAAGTCTTTTGTGTCTTCTCAACTTAGACACAGAGTGTTGAACTGGGGACATTCCTCTTTGCTGACTGGGCATTCTGGAGTATGGAAGTTCATACAACTAATCTCCCAGCATTTCTGGTGCCCAAACCTTGTACCCGATGTCACTGATTTTGTCCGTTCCTGTACAACTTGTGCCCGCGACAAGACTCCTCGGCTTAAACCTGCAGGTCTTTTACAGCCTTTGCCTATTCTGGAAAATCCCTGGTCTCACATTGCTATGGACTTCATCACCGTTCTACCACCTTCCTGTAACAACACAGTCATCTGGGTGGTTGTTGATCGTTTCTCCAAGATGGCTCATTTCGTGCCTCTGCCTGGTCTTCCTTCAGCATATCTTTTGCCTACATGGCCTTCCGACTCACATCGTGAGTTCAGTTCGTCTCCAAGTTCTGTCGGCCTCTGTTCCCGTCTTAAAATCAAACTAGACTTTTCTTCTGCCTACCATCCCCAGACCAACGACCAGGTTGAGAGAGTGAATCAAATCCTTGGAGACTATCTTCATCATTTTGTTTCAGCCCAACAGGACAATTGGGTCAACCTTTTGCCTTGGGCAGAGTTCTCTTATAACCACAAGTAAGAGTCTACACAAACTTCACAATTCTTCATAGTCTACAGCCGTTACCCTTGTCCTCCTCTTCCTGCTTCTTCTGGAGTTGATGACCAATTACGGGATTTTATGAACATCTGGCAAGAGACCCGGCGCTCTTTAGTTCTTGCCTCCTCCCGTATGAAGTCTCAGGCAGATAAGAAGAGAAGACCCCCTCCGACTTAATCTCTTGGCGACAAGGTCTGGCTCTCGGCCAAATATATTTGTTTTAAGGTTCCCAGCTACAAGTTGGGTCCTCTCTTCCTGGGTCATTACAAGGTTATGCATCGCATTAATCCTGTGTCATACAAACTTCATCTGCCCACATCTCTCCTCAAGCCTTTCATCATCAATCGGTTTTCCCAAAAAGACATCACCCCTATTCCTTTGTCCGGTTCCTCTGATGTCTTTGAGGTCAAGAGGTTAAGGACATTTTAGCTACTAAAACCGTTAGAGGGAGACTGTGTTTTCTTGTGGACTGGAAGGGGTTCGGTCCTGAAGAAAGGTCCTGAGAGCTGGAGAAGAATATCTTGGAACATGACCTGGTCCTTAATTTTCTGCGACCTAAAAAGAGGGGGAGACCAAGGGGGGGGGGGGGTACTGTTACAACTAGCGCCCCGGCCAGACACCCTGGCTGTGAGCGCTCTCCTACCCCGTCCTCCTCTGCCGGTGGGGCGAGTCAGCATGCATTACTCACCTCCTGCTTCCTCCACTGTCCCAGGTCGCCGGCATGTGTGTCCCGCCCTCTAGGGTGCGCGTGCCGGCTCTCTGTAATTTAAAGGGCCATTACGCCCTTTATTGGTTACTGCTGCTCACTGACACAATAAGTGTCAGCACTTCCTGTTTCTCCTTGCTGGATCTTTGTGCTCATTAGCCTATAGAAAGCGTTCCTGTTCTGAACTGCCTTGCTGTGTTCTGACCTTCTTGCTTTGTTCCTGACTACGCTCCTGTGCTGGCTGCCCTGACATTCTGCTTTTCCTTAGAATGTCAGTGCCACGTGTCACCTCGGCAGCCTGTGTGGATGAGTCGTGCCAGGGATAGTGACCTGGGTGCTGCCTGCCGCAGCAAGTCCATCCTGCTTTGCGGCGGGCTCTGGTGAATACCAGCGGCATCTTAGACTCCACTCCCTGGTACGGCCCACGCTATCATCCACACAGGTTCAGAGGATCCACTTATTCAGTGCCACTTACAACTACACACATCTACTAACTGTATACAGGGTGTATAGATCAGTTTGTGACGCCAGACCACCGTTAACCTACATGGTCCAAGGTTAAGATAGCTTCTCCTGGGCCAAGCGTGGAGACAATGATGACACAGATGCAAGGCTACAGATAACTATCTTTAGTGAGGCAGTGATTGTTAGATCCGTCACAGTACAGACTTTGGTGCAGAAGGAAGTGCAGAGTGAACTGGGATAGCCTGTCACCTTGCTGGGATTTGTAGTTGCTGAGACTTGAGATTAAATAATAGCCCACGCTAACTTGAAGACTATGTGCTGACTGACTGAAGAAAATGCTTTCCCCAGAATTTTATGCTCACCGCTAGGCTTTGACCTTCACCTGAACATGGGATCCTGAGATTGGCGTGGCTGCAAATTTCAGAGTTTCTTCTTCTTAGGCCTCCTCTGACTTCTTTACATACTTCTCCACACAGCACTGAACTGGAATAAACTCTAACTAAACATACTCAGACTGACTAGACTAAACACTGAACAGCTCCTCAGCTCCTCTCAACATTGGGGGGTTCCTATTGGGGCGCCAGGGTCACCTGTGTCACTCTGCAGCAATCCCTTAAAACGACAGTATAATAATTGATCACAACACAGTGCAATACAACCTAATACAAGATGGAGTAGGGGGTCCAGCACGGTAGCAGAAAGGATGTCCGAGGCAATCTTTAGCCCACAAAATGACATCCTGTATCGGGACAGCACAATAGGTCCTCCACATAGAGATACACTATTTGCAGCCACTCATTTTAACACAGAGTGTCCAAATAGGATATTAAAAGTAGGTTTTCCAATTCCTGTAAATGATGTGATGGAATATATGGAAACATTATAAGTTAGATCCTGGGTTTAGGCTCTAGGGATGGGAGATATTAATGACGCCTTGCGACCATAGATAAATTGGGGCCATTATAGGATTTCCTTTCATAATGAGTCTTCATATTGCTAGAATGTTTCAGGGGTGTGGGCCGGCTAGGAGATAAGTCTTGTAGCCTCAGGGTCCCATGAGCTTTAATATAATGGGATTACAGTAGTGGGTGGCTTCAGTGAGGAGGGCTGGACCTTATACCTTGTGCCGCTGAGCATCAGAGAATGTAAGGTGATGCCCCAGCCCACTAACATATTCACACCCTGCTTTCAGGAACCGGTTCATCATACACCTTTTATAAAAATGAGAAACATAACAGCTTACAAACCGCACCAACCACATGCCGGGACACAAGTTTAGCAGCTGGGAAACAAAATACACTAATAAAACTCATCTCTGGGGGACAGAGCAAGGAGAAACTGTCCAGGGGACAAGAGGTGCAGCCTAAAGCGCCTGGGTTCCACTGTAAAATCTGTAGCAGAGTTCCCCCCAATAGTGACATGTCATTCATGTCACTGCTGTCCTTTAATGGAGCAAAGGGCAGCTTTAATCCTATAGTTAAAACTGACTTTCTCACATAATATAAATATGTTTTCCATGGTCTGCTCCCCCCAAAGTAGTCACTCTTATCCACAGACTGTGTCGTATTGGGGTCACTTCACATGTGCAGATTTTCTGCTGCAGATCTGATGTAGATTTGCTGTAGCAGATTTCGCTACCCATTGAAGTCAATGAACAGCAAATCCTGCAGAAGCAGATCTGCAGCAGAAGATACACATGTGTAAACTGACCACAGCAGTTCTGCTCTATTCATGAATATAGCTAAGCTACAATACCAGATACAATCTATGGCCAGATGTGGCGCTGTTTATGGGTATAAAAGTTAACAATTTTAAGACAGTCCCTTTAAATGCACATTATGGGAATTGTTTTAGGTCAGCCGCTCATCAAATGTCATTATAAGGTAGCAGTAACCAGCTGATGACAGAGGCCATGATCAAGGATTACTTTAATATTGGCGATTCAACCCCCTAGATGTAGTGGTTGCTATTGACTGTGGCATCTAGACAGTCAGATACATGTTGGGGACCCGTCTGTAATGGGTGTATTAGGAGATTAGCAAATGACTGTATACTGCAATACATTAGTGTAAGATGGAGTGAAAGTATATTCAAGCCACATAGGAGGACTAAAGGGGTAGAGAAGGGGATTGAAAGTGAAAGTAAATCGATCTTTACTGTGGCAACCACTAGGGGGGCCAAACTGCAACTCCCAGCATGCCCAGAGAGCCAAAGGCTGTCTGGGCATGCTGGGAGTTGTAGTTTTGCAACATCTGGAGGGTCACAGTTTGGAGACCACTGTTACAGTGGTGCCCAAACAGTAGCCCTCCAGATGTTGCCAAACTACAACTCTCAGCATGCCTCGATTGCCCAGGCATGCTGGGAGTTGTAGTTCTGTAACATCTGTCCCTTCAGATTTAGCAATTTTCATGACATTTTTGAAAATTGCTGCTCTACTTTGAAGCCCTCTAATTTTTTCAAAAAGCAAAAGTATGTCCATTTTATGATGCCAAGATAAAGTGGACATATTGTGTTTGTGAAGAAAAATAAAATTTATTTGGAATATCCATTTTCCTTACAATTAGAGAGCTTCAAAGTTAGAAAAATGCTAAATTTTCAAAATTTTTATGAAATTTTGGGATTTTTCACCAAAAAAGGATGCAAGTAACGCCGACAATTTACCACCAAAATAAAGTAGAATATGTCACGAAAAAACAATCTCAGAATCAGAATATTCGGTAAAAGCGTTTTCGCGTTATTAATTTGTAAAGTGACGGTGGTCAGAATTGCGAAAAAGGGCTCAGTCCTTAAGGTGAAAAAGGGCTGCGTCGTTAAGGGGTTAAAAATCATAACTCTTTCAATTTTGGACCTAAAAATCCATATGATGGCTTTTTTTTGCGCCACTAATTCTACTTTGTAATGACGTCAGTCATTTACCCAAAAATCTACGGTGAAACGGAAAAAAAAATCATTGTGCCACAAAATTTAAGAAAAAGCGCCAGTTTGAAACTTTTGGGGGCTTCCGTTTCTATGCAGTACATTTTTCGGTAAAAATTAAACCTTCTCTTTATTCTGTAGGTCCATACAATTAAAATGATATCCTACTTATATAGGTTTGATTTTGTCATACTTCTGGAAAAAATCCTAACTACATGCTATTTCCACGAACGGGGCGGTATGAAGTTTTTATTGGTACCATTTTTGTTTTGATCGGACTTTTTGATCGCTTTTTATTCATTTTTTTATGGTATAAAATTTGATAAAAAGTACGCTATTTTGGACTTTGTAATTTTTTTTCTCGTACGAGATTGACCGTGCGGTTTAATTAACAATACATTTTTATGGTTTGGACATTTACGCATGAGGCGATACCACATATGTTTGTTTTTATTTTTATTTTATTTTGGGAAAAGGGAGGCGATTCAGATTTTTATTAGGAAAGGGGTTAAATCACATTTATAAACTTTTTTTTTATTTACTTTTTTTATGCAGTGTTATAGCCCCCTCTAGGGGCTGTAACACTGCATATACTGATTGCAGACACTGTTCAAGGCATTGTCATAGGAATGCATTGATCAGTGTTTTCTGCGCTTGATTGCTCAAGCCTGGATTTCACAGCCCACTGTACCAAAGATCTGTCAAACACCAGTGGGGCGTAAATGCTCACTGCACCCCTTATTACATTCCGTGAGAGTGTAGTTTCCAAAATGGGGTCACAAGTCCACTGTTCTGGCACCACGGGAGGCTTTTTAAACAAATTCTCTCTCCAAAAGCCCAATGGCGCTCCTTCTCTTCTGCGCATTGTTGTTCGCCCGCAGAGCACTTTACATACACATATGGGGTATTTCCATACTCAAAAGAGATGTGGTTAAAAATTTTGGGAGGCTTTTTCTCTTATTACCCCTTGTGAAAATAAGGAAATTGGGGTAACACCAGCATTTTAGTGAAAAAAATCTAATTTTTCATTTTCACGCCCAACTTTAGATGAAATTTTGTTTTTTTTGCTGTTCTGGCACCATAGGGGCTTCCTAAATGCAACTTGCCCCCAAAAACAATTTCAACAAAATTTGCTTTCAAAAAGCCAAATGTGGCTCCTTCTCTTCTGAGCATTGTAATGCACCTGCAGAGCCCTTTATGGCCACACATAGGGTGTTTCCATACTCAGAAGAAATGGAGTTACAAATTATGGGGGTCTTTCCTATTTTTCCTAGGGAAAATGAAAAATTTGGGATAACACCAGCATTTTAGTGAAAAAAAATAAATAAAAAAATGTCATTTTCACATCCAACTTTAACGAAAATTCTTCAAACACCTGTGGGGTATTAAGGCTCACTATACCCCTTTTTACATTCCGTGAGGGGTGTAGTTTCCAAAATGGGGTCACATATGGGTGTTTTTGTTTTTTTGCATTTATGTCAGAACTGCTGTAACGATCAGCCACCCCTGTTCAAATCACCTCAAATGTACATTGCACTCTCACTCCTGAGCCTTGTTGTGTGCCCGCAGAGCATTTTACGTCCACATATGGGGTATTTCCGTAATCAGAAGAAATGGTGTTACAAATTTTGGGGGTCTTTTTCCTTTTACCTCTTGTGAAAACGAAAAGTATGGGGCAACACCAGCATGTTAGTGTACAAAATTCTATTTTTTTTACCCTAACATACTGGTGTAGATCCCAACTTTACCTTTCATAAGGGATAAAAGGAGAAAAAGACCCCCAAAATGTGTTAGGCAATTTCTCCCGAGTACGCAAATATCCCATATGTGGCCCTAAACTGTTGCCTTGAAATACAACAAGGCTCCGAAGTGAGAGAGCACCATGCGCATTTGAGGCCTAAATAAGGGATTGCACAGGGACGGACTCGGATGCAAGAATTACCTTGTCTCCGATACCAAAATTACACTACGGCAGTGTTTCCCAAACAGGGTGCCTCCAGCTGTTGCAAAACTCCCAGCATGCCCGGCATTGCTGGGAATTGTTGTTTTGCCACAGCTGGAGGCTCCGTTTTAGAAACCGTAATGTACCAGACGTTTCTCATTTTTATTGGGGGGGGGGGGGAGGGGGGTAAATGTGTAGGGGTATGTGTGTATGTAGTGTTTTACTTTTTATTACGTGTTAGTGTAGTGTGGTGTTTTTAGGGTACATTCACACAGGCGGGAGTTCACAGCGAGTTTCCCGCCGTAAAGAAACTCGCTGTAAACCCCTGCCCGGGTGAATGTACCCTGTACATTCACATAGGGGGCGCAAACCTCCAGCTGCTGCAAAACTACAACTCCCAGCATGCCCTTTGGCTGTCCGTGCATGCTGGGGGTTGTAGTTATGCAACAGCTGGAGGCACACTGGTTGCAAAACACAGAGTTTGTTACTGAACTCAAAGATTCGTAACCAGTGTGCCTCCAGCTGTTGCAAAAGTACAACTCTTAGCATGTATGGACAGCCAAAGGTCATGCTGGGAGTTGTAGTTTGCAACAGCTGGAGGCACACTGGTTGCAAAACACTGAGTTAGGTAACAAACTCTGTGTTTCGCAACCAGTGTGCCTTCAGCTGGAGCAAAAACTACAACTCTCAGCATGAAGTGACAGCTGAAGGGCATGCTGGTCACGCCCCCTCCCATAGACTTGCATTGAGGGGGTGGGGCGTGACGTCATGGGGGGCTATTACGTCATGAGCTCCCGGCGCTGGCACCAGCATTCGGAACAGTTTGTTCCAAACGCTGAGCAGCGGAGTACCCCTTTATGGTCTATTCACACCTACAGTATTCTGCGCAGATTTGATGCGCAGGATTTTCTGCTGCAGATTTCAATGTAAACTGAATGACTGAACACGGCTTGAAATCCTGCACATCAAATCTGTGCATCAAATCTGCGCAGAATACTGTACGTGTGAATAGACCCTTAAGGATCGGGGATGCAGGGTGTATGCATACGCCCTGCGTCCCCAAGAAGTTAAAAAATCCCCCCCATTTCCTGTTTAAATATAAAAAATCTTAACTACAATTGTATTGTCATGTCTAAACTATTGACACTGTGAACGACAATGCCAAAACTGCTGTTCTTTGAAGATGAAAAAAGACAAAAAAACATCTGTCTATAAGGGGTTAAAGAATATGATACTACATTCGAGGATAAATTAAGATGGCCTTGTCTCTATAATACTGAGTCTAGGTCTTGCAGTCCCCACATCATTCTTTATTGTTTTCTTTTTTTAACATTGAATTTATAGGACCTGCTGATCTTAACTGAACTAGAGGCATAGGCTTCCCTCCACAGCACACCTAGTGGTCATAAGTGGTACTGACATTCTATTTCCTTTATTGACATGTCAAATTGAAAAAATAAAATAAATTAAATAGCAGCAAGAAAAAGTTTAATACAGAGCGAAAAAGTAAAAGTGATGACAGGTTCCCATTAGATGGTCACAGACCAAGTTATCTATTCCTATCTTGTCTGTGTGTATTGCTGCACATGTTCTATCTCATTGACAGTGGATTAAATAGTATGTCTCAGACCGAGCGCAATTCTGTACCATACACCACATATACCTTCTAACATTTAAATCTCAAATTGTAGTGTGATGTCCCAGTACAGGTACACATTCCTGAACTACCTGTAGGCCCTGTCAGGTTGAGTCCCTCAATGACCTGGGGGCTCCCCTGCAGGGACTCCCCTTGTTCTCCTGTTAATTCAGTAAAGGTACATACACCAACTTTAAGAGCATAGACAGGATCCTAATGTCTAGATAGTATACAGGACCTTTGGAGGACTCAAGAACCTGTGAGTAATCCTGTCACATGTTATGTTATGCAGTTATATGATTGGTTGTAACATGAGCACCAGCTTTAACCTATGACCCACAGCTTGACCAATGGGCTTTAGTCCAGCCCCCACTATATAAAGGAGTGGCAATCTTAAATTGCTCTCTTTGAGTTATGTGCTCATAGCTGTAACATCTAAGTCTTTGCTGAAGCAGCTAAGGCTGGGTTCACACCACGTTTTGTTAAATACGGTTCCCGTATACGGCTGGGAGGAGGGGGCGGGGCTTAATCGCGGCGCCCGCACCCAGCCGTATTTTGGAACCGTAGTTAATGTATGTCTATGAGCCGACCGGAGTGAACCGCAGCCTCCGGTTGGCTTTGTTTTCGGCCGTATGCGTATGCATATGGCCGAAAACGAAGCCGACCGGAGGCTGCGGTTCACTCCGGTCGGCTCATAGACATACATTAACTACGGTTCCAAAATACGGCTGGGTGCGGGCGCCGCGATTAAGCCCCGCCCCCTCCTCCCAGCCGTATATGGGAACCGTATTTAACAAAACGTGGTGTGAACCCAGCCTAACAGAGATCTCAGGACAAGTGTTCAGCATCTGGAGGCCACAAAGCTACAACTCTCCAGTAAGTCTACAAGTCTATGTCTGCTGTCACTGAAGTTAGTCACGTCCTGCACATAGTACAAGTCAAGTCTAATTACAAGTCAAGGTTATTACAAGTATTGGTCCCGCAAGCTGCGAGGTTCTCTGGGTACTGTTACCTCTCTGGGAATTCTGGTCATAGCTGTGAAGATAATTATGTGGTAGCCTGGGGTTGTAGGGTATATGGGGTGTAGCTGTGCGGTAACTAAAGGGTGCTTGTTTAACCCTTATCACTCGTGATGCCAGGGTGAGGGCTCCTCTGTATATGCTTGTCCTATCGCCACCCATCCCAAGAACGATAGAGAGGTATAATAAATAAATGATTGTCCACAACTGGAGATTTTGTAGAAACTGTCGGAACTTTTACTGCAGCTTTTATGCAGGATTAAACAGGAACAGTCCCTATAAAAAAGTCTATTTGGAGTTTGACAGTTGGTTTGCACCTTGTGAGTTTTATAGAGCTTAGGAGGTTAATATGCGCTGTTCCACTGGATTTAGGGGATTGGTATTTGGCCCAGTAGTCACGCTAGCTTTAGCGGGGATTGATATTTAAACTCGCGGTTTCGCAATATGCGTAATTTTCAGGCTTTTGGCCTGGTCTTGTCTTTGTAAGTAACACGGAACTCCCCTCTCTCTGATTGTCCGGCACCCAAGAGAGCAATCATTGGCTGCAGCTCCCTTATATGGGCAGGAGCTGGCCTTAAGCTCATTGGTCCATACCATATGTCAATTCTCCTTACAAAGGATTATGGTCTGACATGTGACTATACCATGTGACCTTGGAAGGTCCTTCAACATACCTTACCAGAATTAACATCAGTCATGTGACCTAAGGTCCTGCGACACTATATAGATAATTAAATATACAATTAAATACACATGTAAACATCATAAAATTGAATAAGGAAGAGGCGACTAGGGGATATCCCACTAGGAGGACCCTACTTGAACGAAGTAACTCTAACTTTGGGGACCACCATACAAGGTATAGTATACCATATGGTACCGGGACACCACAATTACATCTGTCTTCTATTCAGTAAAGCTTATGTTTACCCTTAACTGGTTGTGGACTCTTTATTCACGACTAGCCCGTGGGATAGTGGAGAATCCGAGCGTGTGGTGTTCCGGAACCCGAAAACCACACTGGCGTCACAAACACATATGGGTTAATACCATCCGACCCCCGGGGTTAATAACATCTGATCCCAACACTCATCACCGCAACACCCGTGGCCCTGCCACTCACCACAGTAGGAACTTTAACCCCTTCCCGCAGAATGACTTATATAAACATCATGATGTGCAGGTAGTTCGTGCATCATGTCGTTTATATAAATCATTCAGTTAACCCGGCAATGCGCGGCATCGCACGGGTTAACTGGCAGAAGTCCCGCTGTTACCAGCGGGGGACAACTTCTGCAAGCCCCCCCAGGACCATCTGTGGATGGTCCTGGTCAGCGATCACTGTGATTGGTCCCTGTGGACCAATCACATTTATCGCTGACTGGGGGGGGGGGGTTAAAGTTCAGATCTCCCGCTCTGCCCGCCCCTAGAAGTAGGGCAGAGTGGGGGAAAAGGATCCCGAGAGCTGCGGGGGGACTGCGGCACATACCTGCGGGGGGACGGCGTGGCAGTGGGGACCGGCGGCAGGAACACGTAGAGGCGGCAGCGGTGGCAGCAGTGAATATCGCCATAAAGTGATCTTCACTGCTGCTTCTAGGAGTTTCTAAACTACAGCTCCCAGCATGCCCAGACAGCCTTTGGCTGTCCCGGCATGCTAGGAGTTGTAGTTTTGCAACATCTAGAGGGCTGCAGTTTGGAGACCACTGTGCAGTGGTCTCCAATCTGTGCTCTTCCAGATGTTGCAAAATTACAACTCTCAGCATGCCCAGAAAGTCCAGGCATGCTGGGAGTTGTAGTTCTGTAACATCTGGCCCTTCAGATGTTGCTGAACTACAACTCCCAGCATACCTGGGCAGTCTGGGCATGCTTGGAGTTGAAGTTTTGTAACATCTGGAGGGCTACAGTTTGGACACCACTACTTAGCGGTCTCCAAACTGTTCTCCTCCAGTTGTTCCAAAACTACAACTCCCAGCATGCCCTTCGGCTGACTGGGCATGCTGGGAGTGGTAGTTTTGCAACAACTGGAGGCACACTGGTTGGGAAACATTGTTTCCTAACTCAGTGTTTCCCAACCCTTGTGCCTCCAGCTGTTGCAAAACTATAACTCCCAGCATGCAGTGACAGACCATGCATGCTGGGAGTTGTAGTTTTGCAACAGCTGGAGGCACACGGGTTGGGAAACACTGAGTTAGAAAACAATGTTTCCCAACCAGTGTGCCTCCAGTTGTTGCAAAACTACAACTCCCAGTATGCCCAGAAAGCCGAAGGGCATGCTGGGAGTTGTAGTTTTGCAACAACTGGAGGAGAACAGTTTGGAGACTGCTAAGTAGTGGTGTCCAAACTGTAGCCCTCCAGATGTTGCAAAACTTCAACTCCAAGCATGCCCAGACTGCCCAGACATTCTGGGAGTTGTAGTTTGGCAACATCTGAAGGGCCAGATGTTACAGAACTACAACTCCCAGCATGCCTGGACTGTCTGGGCATGCTGAGAGTTGTAGTTTTGCAACATTTGGAAGAGCACAGATTGAAGACCACTGCACAGTGGTCCCCAAACTGCGGCCCTCCAGATGTTGCAAAACTACAACTCCCAGCATGCACGGACAGCCAAAGGGCATGCTGGGAGTTGTAGTTTTGCAACAGCTCGAGGTTTGCCCCCCCCATTTGAATGTACAGGGTACATTCACACAGGCGGGGTTTACAACGAGTTTCTCGCTGCAAGTTTGAGATTCAGCACATTTTCCGCTGCAGCTCAAACTCCCAGCGGGAAACTCACTTTGAACCCTCGCCCATGTGAATGTACCCTAAAAACACTACACTACACCTACACAAAATAAAAAGTAAAACACTACATATACACATACCCCTACACAGTCCCGTCCCCCCCAATAAAAATGAAAAACATCTGGTACGGCACTGCTTCCAAAACGGAGCCTCCAGCTGTTGCAAAACAACAACTCCCAGTATTGCCAGACAGCCATTAACTGTCCAGGCATTCTGGGAGTTTTGCAACAGCTGGAGGCACCCTGTTTGGGAACAACTGGCGTAGAATACCCCTTTGTCCATCCATATGCAAATCCCTAATTTTGGCCTCAAATACGCATGGCGCTCTCTCACTTCTGAGCCCTTTCGTATTTCAAGGCAACAGTTTAGGACCACATATTAAAAATTAAAAAATTTTACAGAAACTTGCTGGTGTTGCCCCATATTTTTTATTTTCACAAAAGGTAAAAGGGAAAAAAGACCCCAAAATTTGTAACGCAATTTCTCCTGAGTACGGAAATACCCCATATGTGGACGGAAAATGCTCTGCGGACGCACAACAAAGCTCAGGAGTGAGAGCGCCATGTACATTTGAGGTGATTTGCACAGGGGTTGCTGATCGTTACAGCGGTTCTGACATAAACGCAAAAAAAAAAACCCACCCACATGTGAACCCATTTTGGAACTATACCCCTCATGGAATGTAACAAGAGGTACAGTGAGCCTTAACTACCCACAGATATTTGAAGAATTTTCGTTGAAAATGAAATTTTTTTATTTTTTCACTAAAATGCTGGTGTTATCCCAAATTTTTCATTTTCACAAGGGGTAATAGGAAAAAAGCCCCCCAAAATGTGTAGCACCATGTCTTCTGAGTATATAAATACCCCACATGTGGATGTAAAGTGCTCTGCAGGCGAACTACAGGGCTCAGAAGAGGAGCGCCATTGGGCTTTTGGAGAAAGAATTTGGCTGGAATTGAAGGCCATGTGAGTTTACAAAGCCCCCATGGTGTCTGTCAAACACCAGAGGGGTGTAAATGCTCACTGCACCCCTTATTAAATTCTGTGAGGGGTGTAGTTTCCAAAATGGGGTCACATGTGGGGGGTTCCACTGTTCTGGCACCATGGGGGGGCTTTGTAAACGCACATGGCCTCCGAACAAAAGCTCCAAAAGCTCCTTTTCTTCTGAGCATTGTAGTTCGCCCGCAGAGCACTTGACGTCCACACATGGGGTATTTCCATACTCAGAGGAAATGGGGTTACAAATTTTGGGGGGCATTGTCTTCTATAAAAATAGTAATTTTTGGGAGAAAACAGCATTTTAATGAAAACATTTTTTTTTTCATTTACACATCCGACTTTAACCCCTACAGGATCCATGACGTAACGGTACGTCCCGACACCCTGGGTCTTAAGGACCAAGGATGTACATTTACGTCATGGGCAGTTCTGGTCCCCGCCGTACGCCGGGCGGGAATCGGAGCGGGATGCCTGCTGAAATCATTCAGCAGGCATCCCGTGCAAATGCCCAGGGGGGTCATCAGACCCCTCAATGTCGGCGATCGCGGCAAATCGCAAGTGAATTCACACTTGCGATTTGCGCGATTCCGGGTCATTACGGGTCTATAGTGACCCGGTGACCCGGAATGTAAGGGGGATCGCGGGTGTCTAGACGCGACCACCAATAGCAGATCGGGGGCGGGGGGGTTTACTTTCGTTTTCCCCATCCTGCCCTCCCACAATAGGCGGGGCAGGACGGGGAAACGACGGGGACCGGCGCCAAAGATCCACTTACCGATCTGGGCGGGCGACGGAGGCTGCGGGCGACGGAGATCGGCGGGCGGCGATGATGCCTAGCAACATCTGGAGGGTACAGTTTGAGACCATTATACAGTGGTCTCTAACTGTAGCTCTCCAGATATTGCAAAACTACAACTCCCAGCATGCCCAGACAGCTGTTTGGGCATGCTGGAATATGTAGTTTTGCAACAGCTGGAGGGCTACAGTTCGAGACCACTATATAGTGGTCCCTAAACTGTAGCCCTCCATATCTTGCAAAACTACAACTCCTAGCATGCCCAAACAACTGTTTGCTGTCAGGGCATGCTGGGAATTGTAGTTTTGCCACAGCTGGAGGACCACAGTTTGGAGATCACTTTGCAGTGTTCTCTAAAACTGTAGCCCTCCAGATGTTGCAAAACTGCAAATCTCAGCATGTCCAAACAGCAATCAGCTGTCTCGGCATGCTGGGAGTTGTAGTTGCGTACCTCCAGCTATTGAATAACTACATCTCCCAGCATGCCCTTCGGCGATCAGTACATGCTGGGAGTTGTAGTTTTGCAACAGCTGGAGGCACACTGGTTAGAAAATACTGAGTTAGGTAACAGAACCTAACTGAAGGTTTTCCAACCAGTGTGACTCCAGCTGTTGCAAAAGTACAACTCCCAGCATGCACGGTCTGTCAGTACATGTTGGGAGTTGTAGTTTTGAAACAGCTGAAGGTTTGCCCCCCCATGTGAACGTACAGGGTACATTCACACAGGCAGGTTTACAGTAAGTTTCCTGCTTCAAGTTTGTGCTGCGACAAATTTTTCGCCGCAGCGCAAACTCCTAGCGAGAAACTCACCGTAACACACCAGTGCGAATGTACCCTAAAAACACTACACTACACTAACACATAATAAAGGGTAAAACACTACATATACACCCCCTTACACTGTCCCCCCTAATAAAAATGAAAACCGTATTGTATGGCAGTGTTTCCAAAATGGAGCCTCCAGCTGTTGCAAAACAACAACTCCCAGCATTTCCGGACAGCCACTGAGTGTCCAGGCATGCTGGGAATTTAGCAACAGCTGGAGGCACCCTGTTTGGGAATCACTGGTGTAGAATACCCCTATGTCCACCCCTATGCAATCCCTAATTTAGTCCTCAAATGTGCATGGTGCTCTCTCACTTTGTAGCCCTGTCGTATTTCAAGGAAACAGTTTAGAGCCACATATGGGGTATTTCCGTACTCGGGAGAAATTGCACTACAAATTTTGGGGGGCTTTTTCTCCTTTTACCCCTTATGAAAAGGAAAAGTTGGGGCTACACCAGCTTGTTAGTGTAAAAAAAAAAAAAAATTTACACTAACATGCTGGTGTTGCCCTTTACTTTTTATTTTCACAAGCGTTAAAAGGAAAAAAAGACCCCCAAAATTTGTAACGCAATTTCTCCTGAGTATGGAAATACCCCATATGTGGCTCCTTCTCTTCTGAGCATTGTAGTGCGCCAGCAGAGCACTTGACGTCCGCAAATAGGGTATTTCCATACTCAGAAGAAATGGGGTTACAAATTTTGGGGGGCATTTCTCCTATTACCTCTTGTAAAAATGGTAAATTGGGGGACAAAACTGCATTTTTTTATTTACACATCTGAATTTAACGAAAAGTTGTCAAACACCTGTGAGTGTTAAGGCTAACTGTACCCCTTCTTACGTGCCTTGAGGGGGTGTAGATTCCAAAATAGTATGTGGTTTTTATTTGCTGTTATGGGACCATATGTACTTCCTAAATGCGGCATGCCCCCCTAAAACCATTTCAGCAAATTTCACTCTCCAAAATCCCATTGTCGCTCCTTCGCTTCTGAGCCCTCTAGTGCACCCACAGAGCACTTTACGTTCACAAATTAGGTATTTCCTTACTCGAGAGAAATTGGGTTACACATTTTGTGGGGCATTTTCTCCTTTTAACCCTTGTAAAAATTAAAAAACTGGGTATACAAGAACACATAAACATAAAGTAGACATATTGTATATATGAATCAATATATCATTTATTTGGTATGTCTATTTTCCTCACAAGCAGAGAGCTTCATAGTTAGAAAAATGCAAAATGTAAAAAATTTTCATGAAGTTTTGGTATATTTTTTTCACCAAGAAAGGATGCAAGTATCGCCGAAAATTTACCACTATGATAAAGTAGAATATGTCACAAAAAAACATTCTTGAAATTAACTTCATAAGTCAAAGCATCCCAGAGTTATTAATGCTTAACCCCTTAACAACCATGGATGTAAATGTACGTCCTGGTTTGGCGTGACTTCCCACACCAGGACGTACATTTACGTCCTGTGTATGACCGCGAGCATTGGAGCAGTGCTCGCGTCATACACGGCAGGTTCCGGCTGCTATCAGCAGCCGGGGACCCGCCGGTAATGGCCGCCATTAACCCCGCAGATGCCGTGATCTGTACAGATCACGGCATCTGCGGCAGTGCCGTACTTTGAATGGATGATCGGATCGCCCGCAGCGCTGCTGTGGCGATCCGATCATCCAGCATGGCGGCCAGAGGTCCCCTCTCCTGGCTCCGGCATCTCCCTGGGTCTTCTGCTCTGGTCTGAGATGGAGCAGACCAGAGCAGGAGATAGCCGATAATACTGATCAGTGTTGTGTCATATACATAGCACTGAACAGTATTAGCAATCAGAGGATTGCTATAAATAGTCCCCTATGGGGACATAAAAAGTGTAAAAATAAAAGTTGAAAAATGTAAAAACAAAAAGTAAAAAAAAAGTGAAAAATTCCCTCCCCCAATAAAAATAAAAATTGTCAGTTTTTCCCATTTTACCCACAAAAAGCGTAATTTTTTTTATAAACATATTTGGTATTGCCGTGTGCGTAAATGTCCGGACTATAAAAATATAATGTTAATGATCCCGTACGGTGAACAGTGTAAATGTAAACATTTTTTAAAAAGTCCAAAAATGGTGCTTTTTTGTCACATTTATTTTAAAAAAATTTTATAAAAATGTTATAAAAGTTTTATATATGCAAATGTGGTATTGATAAAAAGTTCAGATGACGGCGCAAAAAATGAGCCCTCATACCGCCCTATATACGGAAAAATGAAAAAGTTATAGGTGGTCAAAATAGGGCGATTTTAGATTACTGATTTTGTACAAAAAGTTTTAGATTTTTTTTAAGCGGTACAAAAATATAAAAGTATCTAGCCATGGGTATCATTTTAATCGTATTGACCCACAGAATAAAGAACACATGTCATTTGTACTGTAAATTGTACAGAGTGAAAACGAAACCCTCCAAAATGTGCAAAATTGTGGTTGTCATTAAAATTTCCTCCCTAAAAAATTTTTTGGGGGGGGTTCGCCATACATTTTATGGTAAAATCAGAGGTTTCATTACAAAGTACAATTGGTCACACAAAAAACAAGCCCTTATATGGGTCTGTAGATGGAAATATGAAAGAGTTACGGATTTTAGAAGGCGAGGGGGAAAAAACGAAAATGTAAAAATAAAATTGGCCTGGTCCTTAAGGTGAACATGGGCTTGGTCCTTAAGGGGTTAAAGTGACAGTGGTCAGATGTGCAAAAAATGCTCTGGTCCTTAAGGCCAAAATTACCTCAGTCCTTAAGGGGTTAAACTCCACCCCTGCTTCATGCATGCAGCCTAAGGATGCCCACTTTATACAACAATCTAGTCCCAGTGTGAGAGCAGCAAGTATGAGCTCCATTTCAACACTGCCCACCAATAAAAGGGTTAAGTTGCACATATGTTTTACAGGAAAGTCAGTGGAACCTTCTGATTTTAGTAGGATTGACCAAACACCTAATGTTTATGGTGTTGTCCTGACTCTTCCCAAGCAGATGATAGGGACAAAGGATTTGGCTGTTAGATTTTAACATGCATACCCTGATTCCTATAGGAGATCTACCACTTCCAGGGCACGGTGTCTGATAGCAGCTTATTCCCCTGTCCCTATTAAAAACATATGCACGTTTGATCATATAGGGGAATCAGGAAGAATGCCATTTCATTGGGACGTATTGAAGGTATATAGTGATTTTTTATAGTATAGTTTTGTGGTTTATAAAGCCTCATTTTGTCCAATAATGTGTGACTTTCATTTTTGCATCCCAAAAAAAAAGGGCACGGGCAATGGGCCTAGCTGGAGGTTTCATGGCCTACCGTCATCTGATATATTTACTTTAATTTATGCTAAAAAGTTGCATAAATTCTAGCTTAAATCTATGCTGCCTCATAACTACTGTAGGTTTTTACTATGGCGTATGGACAACCACCAATGCAACAAATTCTTTAAAAGACGAATATATATAGTGTGCTTGTCTTTAGTAAATGGCCACCCAAGTGTTTACTACAGACAAAAGAGCCATTTACATGTATGATGCTGATTTGTAAATGTGTATGTGTAAATATTTACATATGTGTGCAAAGTCATGCATCCATCAAAGTGTCCTGGTCATTTCAAAAAAACTTTGGAGACTCACAGAGGCATGTCAAAAGTTTGGATGTGTATTACTAGAACATGAGAGCGCCTGTGCGCTTCACTCCCCAGCTCTCTATTATCTCTGTTCAGTTGCGCTAGACAGGCTCCATTAGGGTAAGTTTCCTTTTTTTTTCCTGGCAGCTTTTGTAAACCTGCCACTGCAGTTTTTGAGCCAAAGTCAGAAGTGGATCCATAAGGGAGGAGAAGTGTAAGTCCTTCCTTTATATCTCCTATTCCTTTTGAATACATTTCTGGCTTTGGCTCAAAAAACTACAGTGGCAGATATCCAAAAACTGCCATGAAAAAACCCAAGTGGAAACTTAGCCTTATGGATCCACTTCTGACTTTGGCTTAAAAACTGCAGTGGCAGATATCCAAAAACTGCCAGAAAAAAACCCAAGTGGAAACTTAGCCTTATGGATCCACTTCTGCCTTTGGCTCAAAAACTGCAGTGGCAGGTTTTCAAAAACTGCCAGAAAAAAACCCAAGTGGAAACTTAGCCTTATGGATCCACTTCTGCCTTTGGCTCAAAAACTGCAGTGGCAGGTTTACAAAAACTGCCAGAAAAAAAACAAGCGGAAAAAGCCTTATGGATCCACTTCTGCCTTTGGCTCAAAAACTGCAGTGGCAGATATCCAAAAACTGCCAGAAAAAAACCCAAGTGGAAACTTAGCCTTATGGATCCACTTCTGCCTTTGGCTCAAAAACTGCAGTGGCAGGTTTACAAAAACTGCCAGAAAAAAAACAAGCGGAAAAAGCCTTATGGATCCACTTCTGCCTTTGGCTCAAAAACTGCAGTGGCAGATATCCAAAAACTGCCAGAAAAAAACCCAAGTGGAAACTTAGCCTTATGGATCCACTTCTGCCTTTGGCTCAAAAACTGCAGTGGCAGGTTTACAAAAACTGCCAGAAAAAAACCAAGTGGAAACTTAGCCTTATAAGACTAAGGAGTCCGCCTGGTGAAACTAAACAAAGATCACAGCGTGCTGGGGAGGGAAGCGCACACCCGTAGACTTCTTCCTGCTTGTCTTAATAATCCTGGGGTCTCAGCACTAAAACCCTGACCGATAAAAAACTGTTTTTTTTAATGACAGGAACACTTTAACAATTACGTAGAAAATCGTACGACATATGGCTATTGCTATTTCTGTCTGTAACCTAACAGAGCAGCAAAAGTCTTACTGGAAAATTTCAGATGCAGAAAGTGTGCCATCTAATGGCCACATTTACACATAGATGTATTTCAGATAAATTTTGTTTAATACAAAAAATCTTTACACCAACCCATCTTGAATTTATCATGTTTTATGGGGCAACTAGATCACATGTGCATTTCTTAGCCTTTCTTTTTACACAGATCAATATATAAAATATTCCTGTATGCCAAAGAGAATTCAATCAAGTGTATTATTAATATTAATAATAATAATAATAATAATAATAGTATTAGTAGTAATAATAATAATAATTATTATATAATTACATTGTTGGCAATTGGCAAGTACACCTAGTCACCCAGTGTTAAGCACGTCCCTTATGTACAGTCTTGATGTATCCAGAGATGGGAGACTGATAATGACAATGGCATTGGGTGTAGGTGGTGGTGAAAGCCTAGGGCAGTGGTCTTCAACCTGTGGACCTCCAGATGTTGCAAAACTACAACTCCCAGCATGCCCGGACAGCCGTTGGCTGTCCGGGCATGCTGGGAGTTGTAGTTTTGCAACTTCTGGAGGTCCGTAGGTTGAAGACCACTGCCCTAGGGCTTCATGGTCAGAAGAGTCCAATATGCAGTAGGTTACTTGGTGAATGAGAACTGATTTAGGAACAAAGATTTAAAAAAAAAATAATTCA
The DNA here is from genome assembly GCF_029499605.1 of Hyla sarda. Lineage (NCBI taxonomy): Eukaryota > Metazoa > Chordata > Amphibia > Anura > Hylidae > Hyla > Hyla sarda. Next base: position 61,260,457 of record NC_079200.1, read on the forward strand.
TTGAGATCTATGTTATAGAGCAGTGTTCCCCAACCTGTGGCTCTCCAGCTGTTGCCAAATAACATCTCCCCTTATGCCCTCACAGCCTTCAGCTATCAGGGCAAAGTGGAAATTGCCATTTTCCCAATGCTAGGTTTGGAGAATTGGTTAGAGAACACTGTTGGTCATCCTGCTGCCAGGATATGATGGGAGTTGTAGTTTTGCATAGCTGTAAATAGCTGACATAGCTGCCTTGCGTGGTGGGACCATTGGACATAGAAGTAAATATTTCTGGGTTTTATTCCCTCTTGTTTTCCATGACCCTAAGGTCAGTACTGCTGTCCATTTATTTTCTGACAATGCAGTTCCCCAGTAGACCTTCTAAAAGCTGGAGTCTGTATTAGATCGGGGAGGGATCTGCATTAGATGTGGTCTACATCTGACGTCTTTATTATGTTGGGGGGTCTGCATCTGGGGTCTGTATTACATATGGGGTCTGCATCTGGGGTCTGTATTACATTGGGGGGTCTGTGTATGGGATCTGTATTACATAAAAGATGTCTGCACTCTGTGGTGTGTGTTATGTTCTGGTTATGGTTTGTATTACATTTGTGGGGTCTGTCTGGTGCCTTCATTACATTGAATGGGGTACGTATTACATAGTTGAGTCTGTGGTAGCCCTTGGGGGGTGTATGGTAGTGGTGGTATAGTATCGGTATATGAGGGGTTAATGTTAACCCTGTAGTTCGTGACGCCAGGCTGAGGGCTGGTATGCTGAATCAATGTTCCGGCCTATCGCCGCCCTTCCCAGTAAGGGTCCACAAAGAGATTGAACTTGAACGTGAACAACTTTACTGAAGTGCTTGCAATATCCACGGCACAGTAACAGTCTCATATAAACAGTCCTTAGGTTACTTAGTGACTGACAATTGTTGCGGACCTTGAGTTAGTGATACAGTCTCTGAATTTAGGGAAAGATTTGCAGATCCGTCCGGATTTAGGGGAGTTATTAGGTCCGGTGATGCTGCAGAGTGTTTGGGAATTGATACACTCTATAATTAGATTGTTCAGCAGTCGCCGCAAGGCTCAGGCCTAACTCACTGTGTTAGTTGCTGCGCAGATCCTTCTCTCATGACAGCCCACGAGGTAAGAGAGAGAAACATGGCCGCCACTCCCTTATATGGGCAGGGGGCGGGGCAAATCTGATTGGTCCGAACATCTGCCATTCACCATTACATGGTGTAATGGGATCGCTTACGTCACAGGGCCTCCAAAGGTCCTTAAGGTTAATATCATAGAGTTCACCGAGTCACATGACCCGCAGGTCCTGCAACGCTATGGAAACAAGTAATTAACCATTTATTTACATATATGTTATCCTATTTACATTAATCTTTGCATAAAATACCGATCTATAAACTGAAATAGAGGCGACTAGGGGTAGATAGGATGACAGGGATTCCTACGTCCTAGGGACTCTGGCTATGGGGACCGATACATAAATAGGTACCGTATAGAATGCGGTACCGGGACACCACAAGTCTATCTGTGGTCTGTGTTAGATGGAGGTCTGTATTACAAGGGGCTTCTGAGTTTGGGGTCTGTATTGCGTGGGGGTTGAGTCTGTGGTCGGTATTGAATAGATGTCTTAGTCTGGGCTCTTTATTGTGTAGATGTCTTAGTCTGGGCTCTTTATTATGTAGATGTCTTAGTCTGGGCTCTTTATTATGTAGATGTCTTAGTCTGGGCTCTTTTTTATGTAGATGTCTTAGTCTGGGCTCTTTATTATGTAGATGTCTTAGTCTGGGCTCTTTATTATGTAGATGTCTTAGTCTGGGCTCTTTATTATGTAGATGTCTTAGTCTGGGCTCTTTATTATGTAGATGACTTAGTCTGGGCTCTTTATTATGTAGATGTCTTAGTCTGGGCTCTTTATTATGTAGATGTCTTAGTCTGGGCTCTTTATTATGTGGATGTCTTAGTCTGGGCTCTTTTTTATGTGGATGTCTTAGTCTGGGCTCTTTATTATGTGGATGTCTTAGTCTGGGCTCTTTATTATGTGGATGTCTTAGTCTGGGCTCTTTATTATGTAGATGTCTTAGTCTGGGCTCTTTATTGACTAAAGTTCTAAGTCTGGGGTCTGTAGTAAATAGAGATCTGAGTCTAGGGTCTGTATTTTGTAGAAGTCTAAATCCAGGGTCTATATTGAGTAGAGGTCTGAGTCTCAAGTCTGTATTGAGTAAAGGTTGAGACTTGGGTCTGTATTAAGTGGAGGTCTGAGTCTGGGGGTCTGTATTGAGTAAAGGTCTGAGTCTGGGGTTTATATTAAGTATAGGTCTGAGCCTGGAGTCTGTATTGAGTGTAGAGGTTTGAGTCTGGGGTATGTATTGAGTATAGGTCTGAGTCTGGAGTCTATATTAAGCAGAGGTCTGAGTCTGGGGTCTGTATTGAGTAGAGGTCCTAGCCAGGGGCTGTATTGAGTAGAGGTGTGAGTCTGGGGGCTATATTGGGTAGAAGTCTAAGTCCAGGGTGTATATTGAGTAGAGGTATGTGCCTGGGGTCTTTATTGATTAGAAGTCTGTGTCTGGGGGTCTGTATGGAGTAAAGGTCTGAGTCTGGAGTCTGAATTGAGTATAGGTCTGAGTCTGGGGTCTATATTGAGTATAGGTCTGAGTCTGGGGTCTTTATTGAGTATAGGTCTAAGTCTGGGGTTTGTATTGAGTAGAGGTGTGGTGACTGGGTCGTGCAGGTAATAGTGTAGGGTATGTTGGTATTAACCCTATGTTGTTGTGACACCAGGATGCGGTAATGGTCCTACCACCAACCGTCCCAGAAACAGTAGGATAATAATTGAATGCCCACAGCAGATATTTATGAAAACCGGAATAAACTTTACTGCATATTTTATGCAACTGCAGGCAACACAACAGTCTTTGCATAGAGGACCGTAGTTCAGGTTCCGCACAGGTTTGCTGGGACTTCTAAGTACAATGAGCTTTGGTTTGCTAGCCACTGTGCTACTGGTTTGAAAATAACTGAGTTGCAGTAGTCACACAGGATTTTAGTAGTTTTGAGCTGGATAACTCACGGTTTCGTGGCTGCAGAGGATAAGGCTTCAGGCCTAGCTTGAATTGATGATTTTTGCTGAGATGTGCTTTCTCTGATAATCCGGAACCAAGAGAGAGAATATAGTGGCAGAAGCCCCTTATATAATAAGAGGGCGGGACAAAGCTCATTGGTCAGCCAAACCTGTCAGTCCTGACCTCTGGAACCCTGGGTATATCACATGACCCAAAGGTCCTTAAACCATAGCATAACATATATTAAAGGCACGTGACCTCTAAGGTCCTATACATAGGTATCCTACATCAATTAAATATATAAGTATATACTTTAAATATTACATATTAAGAGGCGACTAGGGGTTAGCCCTTCAGGAGAGCCCATTATCATGGAGGGACTCTGGCTGAAGGGACTCCAGACAAAAGAGACAGGACATGTCCTGTACCCGGACACCACAGAGGTTTGAGTCTGTGGTCTATATTGAGTAGTAGTCTGAGTCTGGGGTCTATATTTAGTAGTGGTCTGAGTCTGGGGGTCTATATTACGTATAGGTCTGAGTCTGAAGTCTTTATTGAGTAGAGGTCTGAGTTTGGGGTCTGTATTGAGTAGAAGTTTGAGTCTGGGGTCTACATTGAGTAGTGGTCGGAGTCTGGGGTCTATATTGAGTATAGGTTGGAGTCTGGAGTCTTTATTCAGTAGCGGTCTAAGTCTGGGATTTATATTGAGTATAGGTCTCAGTTTGGGGTCTGTAATGAGTAGAGGTCTGAGTCTGGGGTCTGTATTGAGTAGAGGTCTGAGTCTGGAGTCTTTATTGAGTAGAGGTCTGATTCTGGGATTTATATTGAGTATATGTCTCAGTTTGGGGTCTGTATTGAGTAGAGGTCTGAGTCTGGGGTTTGTATTGAGACGGGCCTAAGTCTTATTAATGTGAAAAACTTAGCTGGCAGCCTTCAGAAGAATATTTACATTTCATATAACAGTGCTGAAAAGAAGTACAGAAGTACTCAGAATTTTCTGCAGTTGATCCTGTGGTGTTAGTGGGGTGCAATGTAGGGTAGTTGTTGTAGCCCTGGGGCAGATGTTATTAACCCCTTCTTGTCGTGACGCCAGGGCGTGGTTTAGTCTTAACCACCCGAAGGTAATACCGCTGGTCCTGGGCTAGGCACAGGGCAATGAAGACACTGACGCCAAGTTACGGACAACGGTAGCTTTATTGAGGGTAGACAGATGACACAGTCTATGCAGTACAGACAATATCCCAAGGAGGTGACCAGTGACACAGGGGGACCTCGCAGGCTTGCTGGGACTTGCAGTATGTAGAGACACTTTAGCACAGGCCACAGTGACTATATAGAAGACTTGACTTGACAATTGACATGAAGATGATTTTGAGCTTACTTGAGCTGACTTGTGGCTGCAGACTTTAGGCTTGAGGCCTTCAATGCTCTGGACACACACAGAGACGACTGCACTGGACCTCAGCAGGAATAGCAATCAGCTAAAGAGAGATTGCAGCCCCTCCCCTGGTTTTATAGGGGGCTGTGCAAGGAGCCCATAGGTCACTTGAGGGATCACCTGGTCACTAGTGCCTCCTGGGTAACAATCACATGGTCATAGCTGTGGTAGCCCTTGGGGGGTGTATGGTAGTGGTGGTATGGTATCGGTGTAGGAGGGGTTAATGTTAACCCTATAGTTCATGACGCCAGGCTGAGGGCTGGTATGCTGAGTCAATGCTCCGGCCTATCGCCGCCCTTCCCAGTAACGATAGGTGCATGAAATGACTGAAGGTCAACAAAGAGACTGAACTTGAACTTGAACAACTTTACTTAAGTTCACATAGGAGATAGTGCGGCACTGCGTGAGTGTGCTGGATTTGGAATGGCAGGTGGGAGTTGGTGTAGCTGTAATGCCTCAGGTGGTGCTCAGATAATGCAAGCAAAGTTCATAGTATCCGTGAAGAGAAATGAAGATATCGGCACTCACCAGTGTGGCTGCAGGGTCTTCTTTATTGAGACATACTCACATGCGGGGTACAGAAGAGAGGGGAGTGGGGGGACAGGTGGTGGCGACCGAGCTCTAGTTTTGCACACTTGGTGTGCTTCGTCCGGCCATCCGATGGCCGGACGAAGCACACCAAGTGTGCGAAACTGGAGCTTGGTCGCCACCACCTGTCCCCCCACTCCCCTCTCTTCTGTACCCCACATGTGAGTATGTCTCAATAAAGAAGACCCTGCAGCCACACTGGTGAGTGCCGATATCTTCATTTCTCTTCACGGATACTATGAACTTTACTTAAGTGCTTGCAGTATCCAGGGCACAGTAACAGTCTCATATAAACAGACCTTATCTTGCTTAGTGACTGGCAGTTGTTGTGAACCTTGAGCTAGTCATACAGTTTCTGAATTTAGGGTAGATATTTTCAGATCCGTCCGGATTTAGGGGTATTATTAGGTCCGGTGATGCTGCAGAGTGTCTGGGGATTGATACACTCTAGACTTACAATTGTTCAGCCTTTGCGCAAAGGCTCGGGCCTAACTCACTGCGTTAGTTGCTGCGCAGATCCTTCTCTCATGACAGCCCACGAGGTAAGAGCGCGAAACATGGCCGCCGCTCCTTTATATGGACAGGGGGCGGGGCGAATCCGATTGGTCCGAACATCTGCCATTCACCATTACAGAGAGTAATGGGATTGCTTACGTCACAGGGCCTCCAAAGGTCCTTAAGCTTAATACCATAGAGTTCACCTAGTCACATGACCCGCAGGTCCTGCAACGCTATGGCACAGGTAATTAACCATTTATTTACAGATATATCATTATATTTACATTAACCTTATATAGACCACTGGTCTATTAGTAGAAATAGAGGCGACAAGGGGTTAATTAAGTGACAGGGATCCCTACGTCCTAGGGACTCTGGCTATGGGGACCCACACATGCATAGGTACCGGGACACCACAAACCCCCTTACTAAAGATAAGTCGGCCTCGACGTCTGTCCCCTGAGACAGAGGGACTAGGACTAGAACAGGATGCTATAGAACAGGATGATCTGTACTTTTGCTATACATCGTAAGTAGACTAAAAACATTTACATACTTTTGATACCTTTCCTAGTATCTGGATTAGGCAGTTAGAAATCTATCTAGACATATAAGGCTATCTAGACATTTAATGCTATCTAGACATTTAAAGCTATCTAGACATTTAAAAAAGCTATCTATTCTTAGTTTCTAGCTTCCTATACAACTTTATCAAACTTATTATACATTTTGAAGCTTGCTAGACAATTAGGTCTCACTAGACAATTAGATAGCTGCCTAAGACATTTTTATTAGCTCTCCACACAATTTTTATGAGGCTAAACTGAACATTAGTATAACTCTCTACACATGAGACTATCTAGACATTAGTACAGCTTTCTATACAGTTAGCTTCAAGCTGACTAGGCATTTGTATTATCTCACACATTTTATTTGCCAACTATAAGTTACCTGTTAGTTAGTACACGAAAGGTATACTGGCTAGCCGGAAGCTAGATCACAGTAAGGGTGGCTGCTAGGGTCTATCGACTACACGCTACTTACCCCTAGAGCACTTTCAAAACAACCTATCCAGGCTATTCTTAGGATTACGTGTTTAATTCTGTATTAGCAAGAGCACCTACTGGCCAGGCAGAGCATCTCACACACGCAATGAAAGGAGAAAAGAAGTGTACCTAACAGTGGCAAGAATTGGGTATCAATATGCTACAATTCCTAAGTGTTTTCTTTTCAGTGAGATATTTATTTTTTTGATTTATGTACTAGAGAAATGTTGAGGTAGTACCATTTAAGTCAGTAATCTAGGGTACTGAAAGGTGATTGGCAGAGCATTGAAGTGGGTTATCAAAGGTACTATGTGTGCAGGTACTAAATGTGAGTCCTGGTACCTTATGGGTAGTTTGCCCTGTGTAGTCCTTTGAGACCGTCGCAACACCACCTCCGAGTCATCAGGAGTTCCTTCACTTGAGGATTCTTCAAGAACTTCAGTCCCTGAGGGACCAGCTAGAGGTGGAAGCAACATCTTCGGTTGAACTGAGGGGTTCTCTTAAGACAGATGGAGTAGTGGCTTCAATGTCCGGAGCAGTCACTGGAGCAGGACTGATGTTAGGTGTAGCAACCAATGGTGGTTGACAGAGGGCAACAGCTTTGGGCAACCTACTGGGTGGTGCAACCAGCGTCGGCTGACTGGATGGAGCTAGGAACGGTATGCCCCAATACATGGTGGGCTTCTGAGATGGGGACAAAGGAATGTCCATAGTGGGATGAATTCCCTCTCCTGGCACATATTCTCTGATTGGTCTTGGTGGAGGTGGAGTAGAAGTAGCAGGAGGATCAGAAGGAGTAGGAGGAGATGGGCAAAGCGTATCTTCTTTCCGGCACACTTTTATCCTATTCCGGTGAACCACCTGTGGCTCGAACCCGTCTTTTTGTATCTCGTACATGTCCGTTTCAGGATAAGGAACCGCAGTGATGGTGTATGGCTCCATTTCCCACAGGGAGTCCAATTTATGGGTTCTAGGAAATTTTCTGAGCCACACTTTATCTCCAAGCTGCAAGGGCTGAGCCGAAGCATGTCGATTATAGTCTTTCTGCTGGCGCTCATGAACTTCACCCATTTTTTTCTCAACGATGTCCTTGGCTTCCTCAATTCTTCGTCGATGCTCTGACACCCAACCTTGGGAAGCCTGAGGAGAATTGTTGAAAGGTGCCTGTAGCCCACAGGTTCGATCCTTTGGCAATTGGCCGTGTCGGCCCATCATCAAGAAAAAGGGTGTATACCCTGTAGAGCAGTGAACAGTGTTATTGTAGATTTCCAGGAGTTCTGGCAGCAGCTGAGGCCACTCTTTGTGCTTTGAGACAGAGGCTGCTCTGAGCATCTGGATGAACACTTGATTGATTCTCTCACAGAGTCCATTCCCTTGGGGATGGTAGGCTGTTGTCCGGAGTTTCTTGCAATCATGCAACCGGCATGTTCCTGGAACAACTGGGCTTCAAAGGCTGTTCCCCGATCCGTGAGGACCGATTCAGGACACCCCAATGGTTGAATCCAATGCCGATAGAAGAGTTGAGCAGCAGTCTTGGCAGTAAGATCCTTGACAGGGACCACGACCACCCACTTGGAATAATGATCCACCATTGTTAGAGCATGACAATAGCCAGATCGAGTGGGGGCCAGCTTCACATGGTCCAAGGCAACAATTTGATTCGGTCTTTCTGTACAGATGGGATGCAAAGGGGCTCTTGCGTCCCTCCGGGGGTTCTTTATCACGTTGCACACGGAGCACTCGGCACACCATTTCTCGATGTCTCCCCGCATCCCAATCCAGTAAAATCTCCTTCTGAAAGTGATCTCCGTCTTATGGACCACAAAGTGTCCGGATTGATCATGATAGGCATTCAGAACCATGGCTGCATCCCTCCTGGGAACCACAATCTGGTGTATGCGGTCTCCTGAAAGTGGGTCCAGGGAATTTCGATAGACCAACCCCTTGTGCAGGAACAGGCGATTTCTCTGCCGTCACAGCCGCTTCAATTCAAAGTCTCCATGGGCCTTGCGCACCCGAGTAGGCAACTTCTTGTGGAGGCAATAGTCGAGGAGGTCCCCGATAACTCTGCTCTCATTCTGAAGTGTCTTCCAGGTGGACAGATCTTCAGAGACTTTGGGAGATTCAGGTCCGTCACCCGCCTGGGCAGTTAGCGCATTCTGGCTCATGAACCTTCGGTAGAAGGGAGGCATTTCTACATCTTCCCACACATCTTCAGTAGGGGGTGCTTCTCCCGGGGCCATACGAGAAAATACATCCGCATTAACATTGTTTTTTCCACTGCGGTACTTGATGTTAAAATCATAGTTGGCCAACCGAGAGGCCCAACGCTGTTCAAGAGCTCCCAACTTAGCAGTGTTCAAATGGGCCAAGGGGTTGTTATCAGTGTAGACCATGAACGGAGTAGCAGCCAGATAGTCTTTAAACTTCTCAGTAATAGCCTAAACCAGGGCCAGGAGTTCCAGCTTGAAGGAGCTATAGTTAGCATCATTCTTCTCAGCACCTCGAAGATGCCAGCTGGCATATGCAATCACCCTCTTTTTGCCATCTTACACTTGAGATAAGACCGCCCCCAGACCTTCAAAACTAGCGTCTGTGTATAAACGGAACAGCAGACTGTAGTCATGATACGCCAATATAGGGGGTTCCGTGAGGAAATACTTCAGAGCTCGAAAGGCATCCTCTTGTTCTTCAGCCCACTGGATGGGAAGTCTCCCTTTATAATTATCCTGGGCAGTCCCTCTCAGTAATTCGGTCAAGGATCCAGCAATTTGAGCTGGTAATATCCAGCAAACCCCAGGAAACTTCGGATGTCTCGCACCCAGGGCCGTTTGAAGGAATTTGGGGGCCCCAAGCAAAATGGACATGGAGGACCCCCCCCTTTGATGTTCACGCACGTCACGCTCTAGGGCTGGCGTCAGGACATAGTAACGCCGGCCCTTGAATTCTGAGAGCGCAACGTGAGCGAAAATCGATACGATGCACATTAGGTGCAGCAGAGTTCCCCCCACATTAGGTGCAGCATAGTTCTCCCCACATTAGGCAGGCAGTGTTCCCCCTTAGTAGGCAGGCAGTGTTCCCCCCACATTAGGCAGGCAGTGTTCCCCCCACATTAGGTGCTGCAGTGTTCCCTACCCATACCCCCTGTCCACCCCCCCCCCCCCCCCCCGGGCCATTTTTTTTTGGTGGGGGTCCGACTGCTGAGACCCCCATCGATCACCTCGGTTGAAGTGGTTCTCCAGCTGTTGGATAGCTAAAACTCCCATCATGTCTGGAGAGCCTCTGGCAATGGGAGTTGTAGTTTTGTAACAGCTGGAGAGACACAGATTGGACACAGTTTTACCCATCATCACTGCAGAACTTACAAGTGACTACAGCTCTGAGGGGACAGTCAGGAGAATACACGATGATATCAGTGACCTGAGTGACGTCTTCTGCCTTGATTGACATCTTCTCTGTTATCTTTTCTTCTTCATCGGGTCCAGAGACCAGGTCTTCCTCCAGCTCCATCTTCTCTGCAGAGTCTGACATCCAGACATCATTGGCTCCTCACTGTCAGCAGATCCTCATCCTCTGCATGAAGACAGTAATCATTATAACCTTGCCAGAAAGTGAACCCTAAATATAATCCTGCCCCACACTGTACCCTGAATATAATACTGCTATACACTGTACCCTGAATATAATACTGCTATACACTGTACCCTGAATATAATACTGCCACACACTGTACCCACTAAATATAATGCTGCCACACACTGTACCCTGAATATAATACTGCCCCACACTGTACCCCTGAATACAATACTGCCAAACACTGTACCCTGAATATAATACTGCCCCACACTGTACCCCTGAATACAATACTGCCAAACACTGTACCCACTAAATATAATCCTGCCACACACTGTACCCTGAATATAATACTGCCCCACACTGTACCAACTAAATATAATACTGCCACACACTGTACCCTGAATATAATACTGCCCCACACTGTACCCTGAATATAATACTGCCACAAACTGTACCAACTAAATATAATACTGCCACACACTGTACCCTGAATATAATACTGACCCACACTGTACCCTGAATATAATACTGCCACACACTGTACCCTGAATATAATACTGCTATACACTGTACCCTGAATAAAATACTACTATAACCAGGGGGTGTTATGGGGGGGTGATGAGGAGAGGTGCAGGGGGGGGCACCTCTCATGACCCCCATAACACCCCTCCCTGCATCTCTTATCACCCCCATAACACCCCCTGCACCTCTCATGACCCCCATAACACCCCCTGCACCTTTCATGACCCCCATAACACTCTCCCCTGCACCTCTCATCACCCCCATAACACCCCCCTTAACATTCCCCATAACACCCCCCTGTACCTCTTATCACCCCCATAACACCCCCTGCACCTCTTATCACCCCCATAACACCCCCCTGCACCTCTTATCACCCCATAACACCCCTACTGCACCTCTTATCCCCCCCATAACACCCCCTGTACCTCTTATCACCCCCATAACACCCCTACTGCACCTCTTATCACCCCCATAACACCCCCTGCACCTCTTATCACCCTCATAACACCCCCCCTGCACCTCTTATCACCCCCATAACACCCCTACTGCACCTCTTATTACCCCCATAACACCCCTACTGCACCTCTTATCACCCCCATAACACCCCCCCTGCACCTCTTATCACCCCCATAACACCCCCACTACACCTCTTATCACCCCCATAACACCCCCCTGTACCTCTTATCACCCCCCATAACACCCCCCTGTACCTCTTATCACCCCATAACACCCCTACTGCACCTCTTATCCCCCCCATAACACCCCCCCTGTACCTCTTATCACCCCCATAACACCCCCCTGTACCTCTTATCACCCCCATAACACCCCTACTGCACCTCTTATCACCCCCATAACACCCCCCTGCACCTCTTATCACCCTCATAACACGCCCCATGCACCTCTTATCACCCCCATAACACCCCTACTGCACCTCTTATTACCCCCATAACACCCCCCTGTACCTCTTATCACCCCCATAACACCCCCCCTGCACCTCTTATCACCCCCATAACACCACTACTGCACCTATTATCACCCCCATAACACCCCTACTGCACCTCTTATCACCCCCATAACACCCCTACTGCACCTCTTTTCACCCCCATAACACCCCCCCTGTACCTCTTATCACCCCCATAACACCCCCCCTGCACCTCTTATCACCCCCATAACACCCCCCTGCACCTCTTATCACCCCCATAACAACCCCCTCCCCCCACCACACACACCCACACACACCTCTCATCACCAATGTAGTCCCCTAACCACCATACAATCCCCCGACCCCCCCGGCCAGTTTACTTACCCTGCCGTGGATCGCTGCAGCGGCGGAAGTCTTCTGCTGCTCTTGTCACTGCATGAGGAGGATGCTGGAGGTTCGCGTAGAGACGTAAGCAAGGACAGGTCAGGTGATCGGAGTGGACGTGCGTGCCTGCGCGGGGCACGTGACATCTCTACTCCCATCTGCCCCTGACCTGTCCGGTGCCAGCCCTGCTTTGTTTCTTAAGGGGCCCGCGCCCTACAAAGGTAATTTAATTGAAATGTGCGGGCCCCCCGAAGTGCCCCGTCGCTACTGGATGTGCACCGGCTTTGCTCGGGGCCCCCAGCCAGCTTGGGGCCCCAAGCAATTGCTTGGTTTGCCGCTCCGGTAGCGACTGGCCTGCTCGCACCGTCCTGGGTATAGGCCATTCTTTCACAGCACTCAATTTGTCTGGATCAGGCTGGACTCCTTGAGCACTAACGACATGTCCTAAGTAGTGCACTTGTGGCTTTAGCAAGTGGCATTTGGAAGGTTTAACCTTGAGTCCATGTCGGATAAGAACTTGGAAAACTTCTTTCAGGTGATCCAGGTGTTCCTGATATGTTCGAGAGTAGACTATGACGTCATCTAAATACAACAAAACACTCTGGAAGTTGAGGTGCCCTAAGCATCGCTCCATTAGGCGTTGGAAAGTACATGGTGCATTGCACAGTCCAAAGGGCATACTTTTGAACTCCAAGAGACCCATGGGGGTTACAAATGCGGTCTTCTCTCTGTCCTCATCTGCCATTGGCACCTGCCAGTAGCCGCTCGTCAGATCCAGTGTGGAAAAGTGGGCGGCAGACCCCAACGCAGTCAAGGATTCTTCAATGCGTGGGAGAGGATAGGCATCCTTATGAGTTATGATGTTCAGTTTCTGGCAATCCACGCGAAATCGGATGGTGCCATCTTTTTTCTTCACCAGGACCAAAGGTGCAGCCCACGGACTCTTTCATCTTCACAAGCATTTTCTTTATGGTCTGATACATGAGCCACAGGGCGATGTCTCTCTTTAATGGGTGGATTGTCTCCGGTGAGAATCCTATATTTGATCATGGTGGTCCTGCCAAAGTCTGTGGGAAATTTACTGAAAGCTTCTTGATGTTTCTTAGCCACCTGGATGACTCCGTCCACCTGTTCCTTGGGGGTATCTTTGTCTCCTATCTGTAGTTGGTTCCACCAAGGTTCCGCAGGGTTCTGGTCAGGTCCTTGTTTGACCACCTGTGACTTTGAGACTACATCTCGGACGTCTAGATGATGTAAAGTAGCCACTGGGATGTACTTGGGTAGTTGGACAGCAACTTGAGAGAGATTGATAAGTCTCACTGGGACCTTCCCATTCCGTACGGTTACCAGGCTTCTAGCAGCTCGGACCAAGGGGACAATCTTCCAGCAGAAGGGGCTCCAAGAGCGCTTCGTAACCTTGATTTTTCACCCCGGGTCGGGCACAGCACCAAATCACTGTCTCTGTCTGTGGCTGTAGACTAACAGCTCGGATATCTTGAATCCTTACTCGACACATTTCACCATGATGATTTACGAACTTCTGTTCTGCTTGGAGGATTTTGAGGTGGTGTTGGGCAGCTCGTCAGCCTGGGGGTGACAAGTGAGGGAGAGATGCATGCAGTGCACAGACAATATCATCAAAACAGTGCCTCACAACATTCATGCCTAAAATGAAATCAGCTGCTCCCTCATCCCTAACATTTGTGACAATCACCCCTTGTCTTCCTAACACATGTTTTCCCACCTGCACCGTGGGCTCCCAGTAACCATGCCTGGGTACTGGTTTCCCGTTCCCTGCAATTACTCTGAAGTCCTCTTCCTGAGGGTCACACAACCTTTCCGGGCCCCAGTACTTATAGAAAACCCCCTGTGGAATAGTGGATACTTGAGACCCCGTATCTATCAGAGCTTGTAACCGGACACCTTCAATCATCACCTGTACATAAGGACAAGCAGCTACATACATAGACAGTCCCTTCTTGTCATTGGTTGATTCTGGACCTTCAACCTCTACGCCTGGGGTGCGGTCCTCGACCCCAGGGGACGCCGTTTTAAAGCCCAGCATTGACTCTTCCAGTGTCCATTCTTGTTACAATAACTACAGACGGGTCTCTGACCCCCAGGTGGTCTCACAGGAGGGGTAATAGGTGGACCAGCAGGGCGAGGGTCAGCCTTCTTAGGTGGTGGTGTTGCAGATCTAGAAGGATTTGGCCGTACCGCCATTTCTTTAAAGGCCTTGGCTAACCGTTCAATGTCCTGTTTAATGTCTTGCAAGTCAGCTGTCCAAGGACTAGAAGAAGGTGTTGGTGGGGCAGATTGAGAAGGGACAGGTGGCTGGGGCGCGGGTCCCGGAGATTCAGCAGCGGGGACACTAATCTCCTCTGTCTGAGGTCCCGACTCTATTACTTTAACCGCAAGTCTCTTAAAAGCTGGGAAAGCCATGTCGGGATTTTGCACGGCCAGTATCCTAAGTTGGGCCACTGGAACATCGCCCCCTTGCTGTTCAGGTGGGGGCTGTGGGACTGCAGGTTCTGACATTTCTGTATTTGGTACGCTGGCTCTTTAAATAGATCTTTGATTCCTAGGTCCCAAAGAAATACGTAGTTGTTCTTTAATCTGGAACTTGAGAGTGTAGATTTCAAATCTTAGAGCGGTGACCTGAAACTCAACTGCTTTTAGTTGGAATTTGAGTGCGTTGATAGGCAGTTGAAGTGACTCTATACAGGACTTCAATTCGCCAATCTGATGTCTCAGAGTCCCGTACTGTTCTGGTTCCTTGCAGCTTCCAGCTCGCTTTCACACTCTGCGCCTCTTCCCGCGCTGAGCTGTCTCTCTTTGTTGGTTTCTGGCACTATGCTCTGACAAAATGGCCACCGCAGCACCGAGAGCTTTGGTGGGCGGGGTCTCTGGATCACGTGCTCCGGGATGTCCTGCTCTGCTGTATTGTTCACCTCCCCCCTTACTTTACATGCGTACTTCCTCCACACAGCACCGTGTGCGCAACCCCTTACTCCGGAGTATAAATCACAATACATTAATAAAGTTCACTTCTTGGGGGAAGTACACTTTCACTAGTGGCAATAGTAGGCACACACCCGAATCCTGTTCATGCAACGCCAAAAAGGCTTT